>NW_024117480.1:0-7748 GCF_003073215.2 Triticum urartu | reverse complement strand
AGTCCGTGCAGATGACGCGACCCATCTCAGGAGGAGCTCATTGAAGATCTTGTCCTTTGTGTTGTTTCGTTCTAGTTGATCAGTAGTGGAGCCCAGTTGGGGTCGATCGGGGACCTTGTCGCATTTGGGGTTCTTCTTTTATTTTCGTTCCGTAGTCGGACCCTGATTGTATTTGGATGATGTAATGCTTTATTCATGTATTTGTGTGAAGTGGCGATTGTAAGCCAACTATGTATCTCTTTTCCTTATGTATTACATGGGTTGTGTGAAGATTACCTCACTTGCGACCAATGTTGGGGATATCGCTTATCGGGAACTTATCGGTCGACCCATGATAAGGGGTAAATCGACCAGTTTATCGGCATATCGGCCGATTTATCGCCATATCGGCTGATTTATCGGCCCATTTATCATATCGGTCAGACAACGATAAGCGATAAATCGGCCGATTTATCGAAATATCGGAAGATATCTTGACCAGTGCTTGCGACATTGCTTTCAATGCGGTTATGCCTCTAAATCGTGCTTCGACACGTGAGAGATATAGCCGCATCGAGGGCGTTACATATAGGCACACAAGAAGGTGCCTCTTTGTTTGGCCATTTCCTTTTGTGAGTCGTGGGTTACTTCTAGATAGGGCTAGAGTGTCACAACTCTTAGGCAACTGTTCAATTGTATGTCAACAAATGAACGAAGTGGAGAAATCATGCAGATACAGCTACATGTACTATTAGTTCTAGTATAAAATTATGTGTCTCGCATTTCAGTCACAACAGATGTTAAAGTTAATTCTTAGTGGAGATATGCATCAGTATTTTAATCTTGAAGATTTAGAAGAATGATTACTGCAACATAGTGATGTTCTTGTTCAGTCATTGGTTCTGGCATCTAATCCTGAGATCTAGCAGTGTTATAATATTGATCACCACTTCTTGTCCTAATATGTCCATCTGAATTGTATATATAGGTAATCTTTCTTATAAAGTGTCATAGAATGTTTCTTACATACAGTAGTTGAAAACCTCATGTACAGCCTAGCATAAGTGAGCATTTAGAGTAATTGACTAAAATTCATGCCAAATGAGGCTCAATAATGCTTGACTAACAGAAAATCCCAGTAGAACTCTAGGTCAGGCTGGGACCTCCCAGTATTGGAAATCTATGTACTTGTTCTCACTTTGTAGCAGCTGGAATTAGGAAGGTTTGATGGATCAAAATTACTTTATCACAGTGTAATAAGCTGACTTGCTGGCCAAATAAACTGGCCTGCTAATCAAAATAGTGTCTTCTTTGACTATCTACAAATATTATGGGTAAAATAAGATGTAAGCATTGTTTAGTTTTCTAACAAGAGAACAATCATGGAGGGTGGGTAACAGACCTTTCGTACTCGGCACACTGAACTCAGTACATGTGCGATTGTCGATTGCTACTTTCTTGATTAACTACATAGCAAAAGTGGAAAGAAGAAAAAGAGGTGAATATAACTCTACTGTTTGTGACTTGTGAGCATGTCATGATCTCTTAGTGTAACAAGCGATTTTTTTACATGCTGTTATAGGTCAAGAAACAACGAAATTGATCAGGAGAATTAGATGGTGCAACAGACACGCAGGGTATTTGGCGTCACAGAAGTGTTTACGGTTTCACATATTTAATGTTGTACGATCGTTTGAGAGGGTTTATTAGGTTGTTGTAATTCTTGATGTTATCATGTAGGTGTGCATTTCTGCCCAGCATAGGATGGCGTACAAGGAGAATATGGAGTCACCAAGTGATCTGTAGTAAAGCTGTTTGGTTTAGTTATGTAAATTACTAGTGAACTAAGTAATACGCTTGTAAATATATGTATATTAAGGTCATGTTAATTCCTAGACCAAGATGGCACCTTTATTTGTTGAAATGCTTCTGATCCAGCGATCGTTTGATGCTATGAATGATTTTTGGCAATTTGCCACCCCTCACAATTTGCTAGTTTGTACTATTGTTTGTTGAGATGGATTTTTTGTCAAGATTTCTGCTAAATATTTTGATGCTCGAAAATTTCAGATGTGAATACAGGAATGGAAAATGGGTTCATGCTGATCACATGCCAATATATTCATTATGAAATAAAATTGATGGCGACCTGAAGGCTCAAGATACGAATGTTTCAAGTTGTTGCTTGCTGTACTGATGAGAGCTTACTTTAAATGTAGTGAATTTTAGCATGTACTACGCTTTATTTGTTCAGCTGGGCAACATTCATTTTTGTGTTGATTGATCACATGTAAAGTAACAGAACAAGGCCTAAATGATGTGGTTTAAGTTTGATTAATTCACGATGTGGATGTTGGGGTCTTGGGGACAGATGCATAGGTCCGTTGTGGTTTCACAAAGATGGGCTGTTTTCGAGGGGGGCACATGCAAGTGTACCAAGGGGGCACGTGTAAATAATAAGTGAGCTGATCCTGTCCCTTGCATGTTGATCCAAGGCACCATAGAGTCCCGTAGCAGGGTATCATGTGATGGCCCGTATCACTTGATTGGGCCGATGAAACAGGTTTAGGAGGCTGCGTGAGAGGAGCTTGGGAGTGCTTGAATAAAGGAAGTTACTGTTTTTTTTAAAAAAAAAGGAGGCGACAGGTGCAGCGGCACAACTCTGCGTGGCTGTTGGAGTTTGGAGATAATGCGTGGAATTATCCGGAAGGTCAAAAGCATGCCGTGGACGCACCCCAAAGACTCCAACACTTTGCTCTGCATGTCCAAGGACCAAAATATACATGGAGCTCGCCCAAATCCCTGACACCCAACAGCTGCAGGAATCCACAGGGCCACAACCAGCGACTTTATTTGAGCTACTTATTAACAGTAAAAAGACAGCTAGATATTGGGTTGGGTTGGTGCTGACAAAATATTCATTCAGTCCATAGACAGTCCATTGCAAGGAACAGAGCCGTTCCGCTTTAGCGCCCTCATCTCCAGTGTCCCCAGTCCATCACCTTATGCTGTCTCCTTGGGTACAGCCGACGCAGGGAGGACGAAAGGTTTCCGGCCCTAAAAATAATAGTACACAAGCAATGGATTACAATCAGTCTACAAGCAAACATCATCATGTTACTACAAATGGTACCATATCACACAAGATACATCATTACCTTGTACATACGTCTTATCCTACGCTCCTTGCTCCTATCCTGTAAAAGAGGGAGACGTGATTAAATCCACAAGCATGTTAAACGTACACTACAGGAAATAAATCAAACATACATCTTCATCGGAGTCGCTCCACTCTGCCGGGCATCCACATAGCTCATCTGCACCCACATGACCATAAGTATATGCATCAGCTTTGCTGGGGTGCGTCACACCACTTTTACAACCACCACAATGACCTTCAATAACAAGAGGGAAAAGACGGTTAGCTAAACTGCCAAATAGTCAAATAGACAACCAGACACACACATCGCAAAGCTATATGACTAAAGGTAGAGAGAACATGCGCGCATGCAGCCATTACCACTATGGATGTGCATACCCAGCTTGACATATTGTAAATATAAAGCTCAAAAGATGGTGCATGAAGATCAAAGGAAATGCAACACAAAGATCAAACAAATAGTCAGAAATACAACTAAAATTATATCTAACAGGCATGCTCAAGTTAATGCAACCCACAGACTGTATTTCAAAATTATTTAATTCAAGGCAAGAGTATATAGAATACCATTATCAGTAGGATCGACCATGCAAAAACAGCTGACTACCCACTCTCCATAGCTCTCTTCTTGTTTTGTATTTCTTAGTTCAACAAAGAACAGTTTTTCAAACCAGTCCAAGCCATCAGCTCCTTTAATCTTTGCGGTGAAATTCAGATGGCGGTACCATTCATCCTTCTCACGAAATGATTTGTGTCTCACCATGTCTTTGAGTTTGTATGCAAGATCCTAAAATAAGAAGCACAGGTCAGATAAGCAAGTGCTATATGAAAACGATGAAGTGCTATCCTAGAAGCAGCATAAAGACAGGTGAAAGACAGAGAGCAAACCCCCAAAAGATTGTGATCCTCATTATACTGGTCCACTATAGCACACACCAATCTGGATATATGTTCATGGCCCTTCTTAAATATATATGATTTTGTGCGCTTCTTCCTTGTGCCATCGGGCCAAAAAAGACACTGCCGTATACCCATCTCATTTTGAGAAACACCAGCTTGCTCCATGCACCTAATAAGAGCATTTCCTTAAGATTTAACAGATTGTACTTCGTCAAAAGCAGAGAACAGAAAGTGTACTATGTACTTTGTGAACTCAACAAGCGCACAATGTAACAGAAGAATGCAGCCATTGTTTAATTTCCAGATGTTCTTGATTCGTGCTATTTAGACCAGTTAGGTGTTAGGTGTTCTCTTACTGCACTATTTAGACCAGTTAATGGATCAAATTGTTCTGGCTATCAGCACTGTACATGGGGAAACAGAGCTGTGATGGTATGCCTGGTAAGAAAGCTAACCAATATGGCAACATAGAAGGTGGTAGCATAGCACCTAACAGTATTTTGTTAATTTCAGAATCCTTATAATTTATGCACCATTTCAATAACACTCACAGATACTGACAAAGAAAATGTTTCACCAACAATAAGTGGCCTCTGAACACGAATATAAAATTTTAATGTAGGCCAGTATTTTCTTTATCAAATTGTTTACTTCTCTATAATCCAACTTAGTGGCATTTCTTTTCTTGATTTGTGCTGTAAAATTTGTGGCCATCTTTTGTTGGCCTACATCAGAGAAGCACCTTGCTATGTCACATTGTTTGAATAAACAAGGAAGGGAGATACGAAGAGATGAAAATCTAGAGCAAAGTCGAGAAACTTTACATTGAGGTGTGACGACGGCCATGAAGATGTTGATCAATGGCATTTTTAGCTTGTTGCAAGCTCTGAAACGGGCCACCAATGTCAGGATATGTGTGGAATGATCCTTGGTGATCAACCCTGATGTAATATTCCAGACCCCAATCATGTCGTATATGGCTCAAAATGGGTGACATGGGTGACCCGGTAGTTACTGCCTGTGCCTGCGGACAGGTAGAGGAAGTGGCCTCAAATGTTGGAGCTGCCTCGAACATGGCCTCCTCCAAGTCCTCGAACGTTGTAGTGGGGGACGAGTCACTCGGCTGTTGCAGCGCAGAGGGACCATCCTCATGCCTGAAGTGAAACGAGCAGATGGACTCGTTAAGTATAAGAAACAATTTATCTGATCCAACGAGATGAATAAACAATCCTTGCTACTGCCAATTGATAGTTAAAAAATGATTTTTATTTTTATTTTTGCTTCCTATATAAAATTAAACGTCCATGGATGCCAGAAATCCGACCAAAACACACAAGGAACCCGCAAGGATCGATTCCAAACATACCGATAGTGAGAGGGGCAGGGGCGGCTTAAGCAGGAGCAGGTTGCCTTGATGATTTCCCCGATGCTTCTGTACGCCCCAGCGGGAACGGGGAAATCTATGCCGGAGTAGCGCCCATCAGTATGTAGGTCAACGAATGACAGTGGCCCCGCGCCGGAGGAGGTAGTGGCCTCGAACTTTCCGGCCCTGATTATAGGTATGCGCCAGGACGGAGCGCTCACCGTGACGTTCCCGCTCCCGTCGATGGACACAAGGACCGCCATCCGGGCATCGACGGGAACCATGATGTGCACTGGCGTGCTCTCCGGTATCGAAGGGGAGCGGCCGTCATCGATGACGAGCTTCAGAGGCTCGAGGAGACCGAAGGGGGGCGTGATTGGCATGGGGATTAGGGTTTCAGTCCTTTGGGGGAGGGGATTGGGAATTTGGGAGGAGAGGGCAGAAGGGGGTGGAGAACAAGCGAATCGTCGCCGACAAGGTTCCTGTATAGACTACCAAGGACTAGGGTCGGTCTGCAGTGGGCTTTTTCCAGGCCTTGGACTCTATGTTATATTGTTGTATGGCCTGTTCGGCCCTCCACCGCTTATCTCGCTCGCGTTCGTCGTCAGGGCTGTATCTCGCTTATTGCGAGAGGGGCTAGGGAGCTACAGCGCGGCCTGGGCCGGCCCACGAAGGGGCACCGCATAAAATGGTGATAAAAAAGGATGCGCGATTTTTTTTCTCCAAAAATTACGTTCCAGCGACAATTCAAACTAGCGACCTGCACTACCTACATTCGTTCAGCTAACCACTAGGGCGTGTCTTTGCAACTGACAAAATGCAGTGCTAACACTTGAAAAACATACATAGCCGCTCATATATGATTTTCTTTTAAGAAAAATGAAACTTCACAAATTTCGGAAAAAGTCCGTGAACATGCAAAAAAAAAAACGTTGCCCTATTCAAGAAAAGTTCAATGATTTTGAAAAAAGTTCATCAATTTAAAAAAAATAATTCACAAAATTTTTAAAAATGTTCACAATGCTGAAAGAAATTCATCAATTTTTGAAAAAAGTGCATCCAAATTGAACAAATGTTCATTGAATTTGAAAACAGTTCATAGACTTTGAAAAAAAGTTCATCAAATTAGAAACAAAATAATTACTTTTTAAAATAGTTCTTGAAAAATAGAAAAAACTTCATAGAATTTGAAAAGAAAATTTCATAAAAATTGAAAAAATACATCATCGATTTTGAAAAAGTTCACGTATTTGAGAAAAGAAAACACAAAAATCAATGAGGGAAGAAACCAGGAAGAAGAAGAAAAGAAAAAACAGAAAACCAAAAATGGAAAAAAGAAAAACAAAAAATGAAAAAAGGGAAAAAAGAAATAGAAAAAGGAAAGAATAACTGAAAGAAAGAGTTGAAGCTTATCAGATGGGGAACCGCTAGGTGCCGGCGCACTGGCCGAAAATTGCGGCCCCCCGCGGCTCGCAGAGCCGCAGCACCCGTCATAGAGCTGGTGTTGTTCCTCGTCCTTAATTTGCCGGTCGCAGCAAAAAATTCCACCGGTCGTAGCAAAAATTCTTGGCGGTTCCAGCAAAAACCCATAAAACATTGGTAGCAAAATTGGAAAAAATCGACGTCGTTCCAACAAACCAAAAACCTGATGGTAGCAAAAATTGAAGCTCGTTCCAGCAAATCGAAACGCTAGTGGTAGCAAAAATGAAAAATCGAGCACTGGTTCCAGAAAAATCAAGAAGCCGATGGTAGCAAAAATTGACACTGGTTGTAGCAAATCACAAAACGGTGGTAGCAAAAATGCAAAAACTAATGACGGTTCTAGCAAGCTAAAACATCGGTGGAAGCAAAAATTTGCGTTGGTTCCAACATCTGGCCGCCATGGTTGTAGCTCTAGCTGGTCATGGTTCGCCCCCGTCGCCGCACGCCGTTGCAACTCACCGCCGCCGCAGATCTGCAAAAGAGGGGGGAAAGTGGGCAGATGGGGGGAGGGAGGATGTGCGGAGGTCGTCCATGGCATTCTCGGCAGCAGCCGTGGTTTGGACGGCACGGGGTTAGCGGAGAAAGATGGGGAGATGTTAGCGATGGGTTCAACCGTGCGCAGGCCAGCGTCGTGGGTCAACACGTCGTAGCTGGGACACTCGTGTTGGGGAACGTAGTAATTTCAAAAAAATTCCTACGCACACGCAAGATCATGGTGATGCATAGCAACGAAAGGGGAGAGTGTTGTCCACGTACCCTCGTAGACCGAAAGTGGAAGCGTTAGCACAACGCGGTTGATGTAGTCGTACGTCTTCACGATCCGACCGATCAAGTACCGAATGTACGACACCTCCGAGTTCAGCA
>NW_024117479.1:0-8562 GCF_003073215.2 Triticum urartu | reverse complement strand
CCGTAACTAACTCATTAGTTGCAATGCTTGCAAGGCTTAAGTGATGTGCATTACCGAGAGGGCCCAGAGATACCTCTCCGACAATCGGAGTGACAAATCCTAATCTCGAAATACGCCAACCCAACAAGTACCTTTGGAAACACCTGTAGAGCACCTTTATAATCACCGAAGGGTTGTTGTGACGTTTGGTAGCACACAAAGTGTTCCTCCGGTAAATGGGAGTTGCATAATCTCATAGTCATAGGAACATGTATAAGTCATGAAGAAAGCAATAGCAACATAATAAATGATCGTGTGCTAAGCTAACGGAATGGGTCATGTCAATCACATCATTCTCCTAATGATGTGATCCCGTTAATCAATTGATAACTCATGTCTATGGTTAGGAAACATAACCATCTTTGATTAACGAGCTAGTCAAGTAGAGGCATAATAGTGACACTCTGTTTGTCTATGTATTCACACATGTATTATGTTTCCGGTTAATAAAATTCTAGCATGAATAATAAACATTTATCATGATATAAGGAAATAAAAAATAACTTTATTATTGCCTCTAGGGCATATTTCCTTCAAATCGCACACCCACATGTCGCAGCTTTATTCGCTGGAAGCGTTCGCGCGTGGAGCGACCGGCCGAAGCGTTCGACTGGCACACCGTGCCTAAACGTTTCCCTTATCAGATCCTATTGTGTGGTGGGGTGGTTATACTATCGAGCTCTATGCCGGAGATTTCTGCGGAATTAAAGTACACAGTAACGAGCCGGCCCAGTGCAAGGCGACGCAGGCAAACTCTCAACCAAACGCACAGTCGAGGGTTGCTAAAAAAACACAGTCGAGGGAGGCGAGCGGTCTGAACCGTTTCTGGTTTTTTATTTTTTGTTTTTTCTTTTCCTGTTTTTGTTTCCTTTTTTCCTGTTTCTGTTTCTTATTTTCATTTTCTTTTACAGTTTGTTTTTTGTTTTTTTGTTACTTTTTATTTCCAATTTATTTTCCAAATAAAAATTGTTCCAAATTTCCAAAAACATTCGAATTTTCAAATTTTGTTCATAAATTCAAGAAATATTCGCATTTCTCAAATATTGTTCAGGAATTTCAAATTTTCTTCATGTTTTTGAGAAATTGTTCATAATTTTTTACTTAAAATTTCACATCTTTTTTTCCAAGATTTCGAAACGTATTTCCTTTGTAAAAATTGTTTGCAAATTTGAAAAAGTGTTCTCGTCTTTAATTTTTTTGGGAGTTTGAAAAAATGTTCCCCTGTTTCGAAAATTGTTCAGAAATTTCTAAAGAGGTTCTAGTTTCCAAAAACAATTATAATTTTAAAAATCATCGAATTTTAAAACACTCCTCATATTTTTTGCCTAAATACAAAAAATGATCATATTTTGCAAATATTGTTCAAGAACTTTAAAAAAATTAGTGTTTTTCGAAAATTGTTCATATATTTTTCTTTAAGATGTTCACAATCATTTTATTCAAGATTTCGAAAAATGTTTCCCTCTCAATTTATCTTCTCCAAATTTGAGAAAAATATTCGCGTCTTCAATTTTTATTGCAAGTTTGAAAAATGTTCCACTTTTTCAGAAATTTCAAAACATATTCGTGTTTTCAAAATTTTTTAGGAGATAGAGAAATGGTTTGCCAATTTTAAACAAATGTTCGTATTGGATTTTTTTTGAAATTTTAGAAAATGTTCCTGTTTTGAAAAAATGTTCGTGCTGGAATTTTTGGAGTTTTTTTATTTGGTAACAAATTTGAAAAATGATCCCGTTTCATTAAACAATCACTTTTTAAAAAAAAATTGCGTTGGAAATTTCTAAACTATTCCGATTGGTGCTGGAACGGGTTCTTAAAGTTTTAGCACTGCTTTGTAGCATTAACACTGGCTTAGCTGAACTGGTAGTCTCAGGAACGTTTGTACCGGAGATCCTGAGTTTTATTCCTCGTGAGGTCACTATTTTTTGCAGTGCTACAGGCTTGCTCTATAGTAGACCGGCGCTAGCTTCATGGGCTGGTCCAGTCGGAGATTCGCCTGTGGTGCGGGCGACAATGTGCCGCAGAGAGCGGCACACAGCAGGGAGCAACTAGTTAACGAGCGCTCCTTCGGTGCGCTCGTAATGAGCGGTTCGTGAGCGCTCCACGCGTGACAAGTGTCGCGCGCGGAGCGCTCCCGCAAGGGAAAACCAGTTGCACGGTTGGTTTCCGATTTTTCCTTTCCGGTTTGTGGTTTGGTGCGTTTTGCAGTTTGATCCTTGAACTATCTAAATTTTCCGTTTTTCCTTTCCGCGCGAAAAAACAAATAAAATACCGGCTCGCGCGGTTGGTTCCCTGTTTCCCTTTCCCGTTTCCCTTTTTGTTCCCATTATATATCCGGGTAATGGAGATTTATGGGGTAGTTACGGGCGGGGACTACCAACACTATCAAATGTCAACTTTCAAGTAAAGAAGAAAAGCAACTTTTTAATGTAAAAAAGCAGTCTTCAGAATCATTCAATCGTGCGGCGCGTTGTACGTCGTCGTGTGACACGGCGCCTCCGGCGCGAGGGAACCTTCGGCTCGTTTAATTTCCATAAAAATCTTGAAGGGGGGGGGCATAGGTCGAAGTGTATGTTGGTCGTGTGGCGCGTTGGTCGTGCGGTGTGTGGCACGGCGCCTCCGGCACTAGGGAACCTCCGGCTCGCCTTCGGCTCGTTTAATTTTTTATAAACATATTGAAGGGGGGGCATAGGTTGAAGTGTGTGTTGGTCGTGCGGCGTGCTGGTTCGTGCAGCGCGTTGTACGTCGTCGTGTGACACGGCAACTCCGGCGCGAGGGAAACTCCGGCTTGCCTTCGGCTCGTTTAATTTTCATAAATATCTTGAAGGGGGGCATAGGTCGAAGTGTGTGTTGGTCGTGCGGCGTGCTGGTTCGTGCAGCGCGTTGTACGTCGTCGTGTGACACGGCAACTCCGGCGCGAGGGAAACTCCGGCTTGCCTTCGGCTCGTTTAATTTTCATAAATATCTTGAAGGGGGGCATAGGTCGAAGTGTGTGTTGGTCGTGCGGTGTGTTGGTCGTGCGGCGTGCTGGTTCGTGCGGCGTGTTGTACGTCCTCGTGTGGCATGGCGCCTCCGGCGTGAGGGTACCTTCGGCTCGTTCAATTTTTCATAAACATCTTGAAGGGGGGGCATAGGTCGAAGTGTGTGTTCATCGTGGTGTGGAACGGCGTCTCCGGCGCGAGGGAACCTGTTTGTTTAATTTTTATATAGCAGGTTGTGCTGAAGGCACGGGTTTGAAGCATGTGTTTGAAGCATGTGCTGAAGTTTGTGCTGAACGTTGTGCTGAAGGCACGGGTTTGAAGTAATTGCAGTCACGTCTGTATACGAGTTAGGTTTGTGCGTGCATTCACATGTGTGTATACTACGAAGGCATTGGTATGTTGCCTGCGGAGGCATGGGTTTGAAGCATGTGAAGTCACGTGTGCGTAGGAGCTAGCCACGGTTGAGGCATTCTTGGTATGTGTGTGTGTGGATATTGCCCGGAGACATGGTGACCTAGAGTTTGGTGGCACAAAGGCCATTTCACCTCTGGAGCCACGGGAGTGTGGTCTCCAGAGTCACGCGTAAGGCTATGTGTGTGTGTGTGGATATTACCCGGAGTCATGGTGACCCAGTGTTTGGTGGCACAAAGGCCATGTCACCTCTGGAGGCACGGGAGGGTGGTTTTCAGAGTCACGCGTAATGGTATGTGTGTGTGTGGATATTGCCCGGGGGCATGGTAACCCAGGGTTTGGTGGCATAAAGGCCTTGTCACCTCTGGAGGCACGGGAGGGTGGTCTCCAGAGTCAAGCGTAAGAGTTTGTTTTGGGAGTCAGTGTTGTCGTACAAATAAGAAGAGGCATTGTTGTTTATAGTTTACTGGCACTCTCTGATGATGTAAGAGGCATTGTTGTCAAAATAGTTCTCTTTTCAACATGAACACGCAATTTCTAACTACATTACATAGAAATGTGAGTTATTGATAAAAAAATTTGTCACATCTAGATAGAATTAGCCTCGCGGGCTAAATCAAAAGTTTTAGTCTTCATTTTTGCTCAAGATCTTGCTAATCTCGTCACCCATTTCACTAGCTTTGACTTGATTCATCTCGCTACTTAAGAGAATGTACATTGCCTCTGCCCTCCAATCTTCGACCTCATCCTTTCCGAGAAGAGAAGTATATTATTAGAGTTTGTGCATATAAGTTGTTTATAAGTAAATCTATATAAATTTACTGTCAAATCTTCCAGGTTTTGGACAACTTTTCACCAATGTAGATGAATGCAAGCTTTAAAACAACAAATGTTGATTCTCCCTTTTCTACCACTAGAACATCTTGTACGGTATGAATCTGCCATCTTGTACCCTTGGGAGTCATTGTTTGTCCTAGTATGGTGTTGAAGACTTTTTTAAACCTAGGTACCTGGGAATATTGCATTTTGTAATTAATTGTTTTTATATTGCAACTTGTAAAACTGAAAAAATTGTTATGTATAAATGCTTATGATTGCCAACTTATGAACGTGATATTCCTGAAACTGTCTTTCTCTTTCTTTTTCAGCATCTTCATTTTCCTGAAGAACTCGACTTGCTTCTTTTTCATCCAATTTATCTACGTCTATCTTTTCTTTCTCAAATTCCTCTGGAGTCGTTTCTCGAGGATCAATAATGTGAACTTTGTTTTTGTATTTGTCTAGCACGTATAGTACATAGCAGTCATCCTTCTCCATTGGAATGAATATCTGCGTACAAAATACTTGTTGCTTAGATGACAGTTTAATATAAAGTAATTTAATAGAACGCATATTTTGAGATTTTGTGATGGAGGAAAGGGTTGTTACCATGTTTGCTATTGAGAGCTTTTTCCGTTGATTTTCCTTGAGATACATGGGAACCAGCTGATTCTTTCTTTTTTGCAATTCAGTCTTAAATTTTTTAATACCAGTTTTGTGATGCTTTAAATCCAATATATGTTGCAAACAATAATTACGATGAAAAAACTGTTAGAAAAAAGAGCTGTGTAACAATATAAAAAGAGTAGTTGTTGCAATATAGACAAGATTTTGCTTTTTAAAATTTTACCTCTGCAAAGTTTGGGCCTAATATTACTCTGTCACTCTGTTTTGAATCTTGTCTGCTTTCCCAGATTTCTGCTATGTCATCGAGGACCCTCTTTTCCATATGATGCGTATGTTCGTCTGTGCTGGTCTTGGACAAAATACTGCCTTCAGTTGGGCTCCAGTAAGTTGCGTGCTTTCACTGTCCGTGCAGATGCGTCTAAATATAGTTTTGCTGCGACAGGGAGACTAAATAATTTTGGAGGTCACGGTCAGTGAGAAACATATTTTTACATCATTTTTGGCCTCTGTGCAACTATTTTGAGGTGCAATAGAAAACAACTCACTTTTTGTATTCCTCCTGCCAGCTGTCGCTCATGACTAGATGGAAGAGGTTGGACGCCTCCGTTGTGTGTTGGAAGCAATGAGTATGTTTTGGGTATAGACTGGTGCTTTGTCTTTTGTCCCTTTTAGTTTCATCTGTTTCTGTCAGCGGAAGCAGATATGTGATATGTAAGCTCTTGTGATACGAAAGACATTGGTGAACCGTGGGATGGGTTGGTTATTACAAAAAAAAGATAAGTAGAAATGATTTTCTTACCTTTGTTGGTGGAAAAGAACTTTGAAGTTTCTGGTTTGAATTTTTTGATTCTTCCAGGTAGTTCCTCGCACTTTACTTGGTTTGTTTCACCAAATATGGCTGTAAAAAGGAACTCTGGTTTCCACTCGGCATCAATGTTGCTTTGCTGCATGGAGGTCATTGGATATTCTTTTATTTTTCTTTCATGAGATAATTGAAGTATTCAAGTAGTGCTGCTTGTAAAAATTAAAATTGATGCTCTCGTACTATTCACTTACATCAAAATCCTCCTCATCTTTTATGAGATCAATGCCATTCCAGTATTTTGCAAATTGAACCATGAAGTGTCCGCATTGGGTACCCTGCTGTTTTGGCACGCAAACTCTGTTAGGTGTTTCTGCTATCCTCGACCAGTTCGGTTCGCCGCTGGCTCGTAGCTCCGATTCGCCGTAATGCTTCTTCATGAGTGCGTGCATCCTTTTAATCTGTGATTACGGTTTGGTGTTATTGTTGGGTTTTGGCATTAAACAAGGGAATGCAGGAATTGTAAAACCAATTAGAAAACAAGGTTGAATTGACGTACTAGTTCTGGGTGATCCTTATGGTGTGTTTTCCATGTTTTTTTCTGTCTCCGTCTCTGTAATCAGTGAGTCAAGTATGTCGATGGAGTTCGTGTACTTGTTGAGCACGTACAGTGTGTAGTGTTTATCTGTGTTGTGAGGTATCATAATCTGCGGTGTTTGGAGTCAGAGTGAGCTAAAGTTCATTCTTGTCAGGAGAATTAAATGACATGTAAATGTGCAATCTGTAGGAAAAATGAATTATGTTTGTATATTTCTATTAACTTACCAGCTTTTTCTTTAAAAGTTCCTTCCCTGTTACAAGGGGTGCAAACTGTTTCAATGCTTCGTCCTCATTGAGTTCTGCTAGTTCTCCTTTTTCTCCAACTTTAACACCGAGCATGATCTGCAACCAAAAAATTTTCTACTTTTTAGTACAATCTTTGTAATCACTGAAATGATGCAAGTGTTTTTGTCAAATTGGACTTCATACGTTTGCAAATTCTACGGGAAGTATTACTTTATCGGTTGTGTTGTATTGTTGCTGCACTGTCCATTCTTCGAACAATGCGTTTGCGATGGATCCCTCCATCTGTCCTTGATCTCCTTTCCGTAGCTGTTCCATCATTTGTTTTCCTGTAATCCAATCGGGTCGCTTCGAGCTAATATATAGGTTTAGACTGCAAGCAGAAAAAGTTTATACATTGGTTAGGTTGGTTTAAAAAGGGGCAGCATTTCTTTGTTTTTTGTTGTGATAAGGAAAAGTACTTACTCTCCGCATTCGTCCTGTCCTTCTTTGCTGAATAGGTATTCATGAAGTGCTCTGGCTTTGTCCATAAATTTGAAATCTCCTGGGACAAAAGTAGGATTTTTCCCATGCAGCCTTGTTGAAGGCTTTACCGGTCTCTTCTTGACCGAGATTTTCTTGTCTGAGCTGTTCTCAGATGATTGAGGCATTGAATGTTCTCCTGATTCTTGCTGCAAGATTGTCAGATACGGCGTGGGATTTTTGTTGAATTCATAGCTTTCATGGTCATTCATCCATGTTTTGATTACATCGAATTCAATGCCCGTCTTTACATGCTCGTTGTATACCTCTAGTTGGAGCGGGTTAAGGCTTGAAAGAAATTCAACAACTTCATCGTGCTTTTCCATTGTTTTGGGTTTTAGGAAATCTAGAGAGATGGTGCTGTAGATGCCTTGCTGATTGCTTGTCGAGCCTGTTTCTTCTTGAAGAAGAACATGTTGTTTCTTCTGCTCGGAAACCTGTTCTTGTGTATTTGGTGCGTCGTTGCTTGTGTCATCCTCTTTTAAATCAGTGCCTGTTTGTTCAAGTTGATATGTGCTTGGTATATTGCTGTTGATATTTTGCTCGTCTGTTTGCTCTTCAGAATGGTGTGGTATCTTGTCGTCTAGTGGTGGTTGATCTGGTTCTATTGGTGGATCCTTTCTTCGTGGTCTGTGCAAGATTCTTGGGCGACGGCGTGTCTGCTGACATCCATAACCTGTAACATCCCAAAATTCTAAATTTTGGATAAATAGATAGATTTGATTGATTGTTTGATTGATTGAGTGAAAGTGAGTGAATTCGAAACTTTTTGAAAGTTAAATGAGAGGGAATAAAAGGACTTTCCCAAACTTTCATCTTTGCTTTCTAATTTCCATGAATTTAAATTATTTTCACCACAAAACCCTGGAGAGAAGATGACATGACTTCTTCCATTTATTTAAATGAAAAGGGGTGTTGAAAATATTTGAATTTCATTTGGGAAAAATATTTCCAATTCTGAAACTTTAAGCAACTCAATGATTTTCATGAGAGAAGATAAAATGACGTCTTCAAAGCATAAGAAATATGAGTTGGGAGTTTCAAAGAATTAAATTCAAAGTTCTTTTGAATTTATTTTCAACTTGGAGTTATTTGAGTTTTATTCAAATTATTTTTCTCCAAAAATAAAATATATAGATATTAGGGTAACATGATTCCCTACAACAGAAAATTGGAGAGAAATAAATTTGAAATCATTTTGGTATTTTTAAAATGTTTTTTATTGGATTTTATTAGACCCGAAGCACTCTTTAAATTATCTAAATTTGTGTGGATTTTATTTGGCATTATAAAAATGTTCAGGTTGTAGACAATATGTTTTTGAAAAATTTGATATATTATATGCCTATACAATATTTTTGTTTATTTCTTTTCCTTGTGTGGGAAAATGTTTTTTTTAAATAAATAAATAATAAAAAAAACCATTCGAACAGTGCCAGGCCGAAGCCCAGCACTAATCTCTCTCTCTCCCCGTCGCCGGCTGGGCCAGCCAGCGCCCGAGCCAGGCCGCGGCCCAAC
>NW_024117478.1:0-6192 GCF_003073215.2 Triticum urartu | reverse complement strand
GCCCGGGGCTCTCCCGCCCCGGCTTCTGGGCGGTTGGAGCCGCACCGCCCGCACGCGGCACGCCCACGCTGGCACGCCGCGCTCAACGCCCTAGAGCACTGCCTGGACCCCTAGTTTTGGTCAGGTATGTCCATTGCACCGATGCCTATTTCTGATTAGTGCAAGCGCCCATGTCGAGTGTGTCCTGTTCTGAATGTCATGTGACGAATTGAGCTGTTCTGGAAATTTAGATGTGCACCCCACCCATTAATTTATAGAGATGTTGATGCACTGTGAATTTTTTATTTAGGCAGCAATGGCGAAATAGCAGGCGACACGGTCTTTCTTTAAAAGCAAATTTTGATTCTAGCATTGGTGGAAAATGTGAATCAAAGGCATAATAATTTCTCTCTCGGGTGCTTCCTTTTTACATATCGGAAGTTTCTTCAGCTAGTATGCAGTCTGTGTCAAAGTTCGTTAAGATTATAGTGCCGGCTAGGAGGCTATCAGGATCTATCAGTGGTACAACTGTGGGTTCTAGTAAGAAGGTATGCGGTGCTGAAAAGCTTGCTCTGCTGGTCCAAAGCTGTTCAGATGTTCGGTCTCTAAAGAAGCTGCATGCTCGTGTTTTGGCACACGGACTTGGCTGGGATGCGATCCTTGGATCTAAGATTCTTGGCTTGTATGCACATTTAGGCGCCTTGCCCGATTCAAGGCTTGTTTTCCAGAGTATTGTGAATGGCGATCTTGCCCTGTGGAATTCTGCCATGGTTGATTATTTCAGAGCTGGTTACTTGGAGGAAGTTATTCTTTTGTACAGGAGATTGAAGTTGCTTCAGTTTTGTTTGAATGAGAAAGCTATTACATTTGGTTTGAAGAGCTGCACTCAGCTCAGGAATTTGTTTTTGGGCAAAGGATTGCATGTAGATTCGCTGAAGCTTGGCCTGAGTGGGGATAAATTTGTCGGTTCCTCGCTGGTTGGGTTATACTCCAAGCTTGGCAAGATTGATGATTCACAGCGAGTGTTTGAAGAGATCTTTGAGAAGGATATTGTTGCTTACACTTCAATGATCTCTGGCTATTCTGATGTAGTGGATTCGTCTGCATGGAATGCATTCGAAATTGCCAGTGAAATGATAAGGAATAACTTGGAAGTAAACCGTGTGACACTGGTAAGCTTATTGCAAGTTGCTGGGAATTTGGAAGCCTTCCGACTGGGTAAATCAATGCACAGCTATGCCATAAGAAGAGGAATTGGCGTCTCAGATGAAGTCCTAGAGACAAGCCTTGTTGACATGTATGCTCGATGTGGAGCTTATCAATTAGCATATGCTCTTTTGAACAATTCGAAGGGAACCGTGGCTTCGTGGAACGCTGTGCTTTCTGGTCTTACTAGAACTCAAAAGAGTAGGGATGCAATCCAGTATTTTTCTGTTATGCTTCATCATCATAAAGTAACTCCAGATTCAGTAACCTTTGCAAATGTGCTTTCTGCTTGTGCTGAATTATGCTATTGTGGCTATGCTGCTAGTATTCATGCCTACTTGATCAGAAGAACTATAGCCCTGGATCTTGTTTTGGCCACTGCTCTTATCGAGGTGTACTCCAAGTGCAAAAGAGTTGTGAGATCCAGGCATCTCTTTGATCAACTGACGGTTAAGGATGCAGTCTCCTATAACGTGATGATACATGGTTATCTGCAAAACGGCCTGGCAGATGAAGCCACCACATTACTCAATCACATGATGAAAGAATGTATTGCACCAAATTCTGCAACTGTTGTTTGCCTGCTCGCAGCTTTTGCTGATCAAAGGGATTTAGTAAGAGGAAGGTGGATTCACGGATTTGCAATTAGACATGGCTTTTCTTCAGATGTGGACATTGCAAATCAAATTCTGCATATGTATTCAATTTGCAGAGAAATTGTCGCAACAAAAATTGTATTTGACTCATTGGAAAAGAAAACCTTGTTTTCATGGACAGCCATGATGAAGGGGTACTTATCTTTTGGGTGTGCAGATGAGGTTGTTCGATTATGTCAATTAATGCAGCAAGACGGGGAGAAGCCCGATTCTGTCACTCTTATGTATGCAGTTCAGGCTGTTTCTGAGCTTGGACATCTGAAGGGTGTAAAAGAAATTCAATGCTTTGTTTACCATGCCTCCATGGAGAAAGATACAATTACCGCAAATTCTTTGATAACTGCATATGCTAAATGTGGAAGGTTGGATTTGTCAGAAGCTCTTTTCTTCAGTATGGAACACAAAAACCTGGATTCATGGAATGCGGTGATCAGTGCTTATGGGATGCATGGATTTTATCTTAAGGTTCTTGAAATGTTTCAGCAAATGGAAGAGGAAAAAATTAAGCCTGATGAGTTAACATTCACTTCTGTGCTTTCTGCCTGCAGTCATGCTGGCCTTGTTAAGGAGGGTTGGTGTATTTTTCAGTCAATGATTTCGCTGTATTCAGTTCATCCACAAGAAGAGCACTATGGTTGCATAGTTGACTTATTGGGTCGGGCAGGACAGTTAGAAGAAGGATACAAGTTTATAAAGCTATTGTCGTTGACTGATAAATCAAGCATGTATTGTGCTCTCCTCTCTGCTTGCAGAACATATGGAAATACACTGCTTGGGCATATTATAAGCAAAGAGCTCCTTGAGCACGGACCACAGGACCCAGGTACTTGTGCTTTGATTTCAGAAGTGTATGTACAGGAAGGACAGTGGAATGAATCTGCTAATTTAAGGGCTAGCGCTAACGGAAGCGATTCAAAGAAACTTCCTGGCTCTAGTTTGATGGAATCAGTCTAGGAAGTAGGGAGGGTGTTTTGAAGCCCAAGCACACATGCTCCTGCAATCTGGGCTGCTGGAAATCGAGTCGAGGTCTGTAGAGGAAGATGGAGTTCTTGCTGGATCCTGTTGACAGGTAAAGTGATGTTCAAGCTGTGCCGTAGTTCATTTGCCTCCCTATTCAGGCATATCTCTTATTCTCAGGGAGATGCAACCAGGTTCCCTTTTCTTGAAGCGATGGGGGATGGTGAGACCCCGATCGATCCATGTGATACAGTCGACGCGAGCGTCGTCGGTGGAGCCGCAGCAGAGCCATCATCAGTAGGACTATTGCAGATGACAGGAGCGATCCGCGAACAGCCGGCGAGATTGGAAGGGGGCTCTGACTGTTGTCGCGGGAACGGCAGAATCCAGTGACAAAATTCCCTGATTGGACGAAGAGGTTAGTACTTGTTAGCGTGTGAACAAATTCCCTGCACTGCTGTTTAGCACTGAGCTTGATTCTGGTACTATCTGTATCTAGTTACATTGAATTTGCAAATGTAGACGCGTCATATTTTCACTGCTGAACATCTGTTTTTGCCGGCTGCAGAATTAGAGCTGGGTCGGTTCCGCCAGAAAGGACCCATTGTCCGAGCAGAGTAGGCACCCTGGAGAAATCTACAGGGGGGTTCGCAGAGAAGAGAGAACCCGACAGAAAATGTCATCAAACCTGCTCTTGGCACCAGCTTCAACTCCTTGAGGCCTTGTTCGGTTGAGGTAGTTTTTGAAGGGGAATGGCAGGGTTTGAGGGGGATTAGATCTCCTATAAGCCAAAATCCTCTCCAATCCACTCCAATCCCCTTGGGAGGAGGATTAAACGAACAAGGCCTGAGCGAGTTTTATGACTTTTACAATCTTCATTCTTGGGAGAATTATTTTGGAATCAGATATGGGAAAAGCAGGTCGAATGACACAGATGACAAAATGCATGCAGAAAGTAGCGTGTGTTTGTGTGGTGAGGATGTCAACAAGTATATGCAACAAAACTGATCTAGGGAGTAGGGGGTAGTTCTCTGATGGTGCATTTTGGCACGTTGATTTTTTTCAGGGGAACCTGAGTGCCCAGAGCACACACTCATGCTGGAAATACTGTGATTTCATTTTCCAGTGATTTCCTTGACAGGTTAGAAAGATAAGGATATGCGTCCATGCTGAAAATATTTTTAGAATTTTTCGTCTAATGGTTAGAAAAAGTCTGCTCCTCCCTTTGTCCCTCCTCCAAGAAAAGGCGGCTAGGGTTTCTGCCTCCCGTCGACGGCGCCGCCGATCTCCCACGTCTCATGTGGCCTTAGGGCCATGGGTGCGCGGTGGATCCCGGCCCTTGCCGACGGGAGGGCTCCGTTTTCAGGTGTTTTTTCAAGTTTTGTTAGGGTTTGTGTCCTGCTCAAGAAGACGAGTCGGCGGCGGCTTCTTGAAGATGGAATAAGGTTCTCCCCGCCTAGCCCCCGTCTCAATGGTGTGTCTAGCATCATCCAAGGGCGTGTGGAGGTGTGTCTCCGGCGGATCTCGCGGGATTTAGTCGGTGGTTGTCTTTGGTGGATCTGCTCGGATCCGGTCTTTGTTCGTCTTTGTTCATGTATCTTCAGGCGGTTGCTGTTCTGGGGCGTTGGTCCTATGGGACCTTAGCACGACGACTTCCTGACTGTCTACTACAACAAGTTGTACCCAGCTCCGGCAAGGGAGGGGCGATGACTGTGGCGCGTCTTCGGCTCGCTTCAGTGATTGTAGTCGTCGCTAGGTGGTCTATGAATCTGGATGTAATTTTTATTATTTCTGGTGTTCGTTGTACTACCATGATTGAAGATGAATAGATCGACAGTTTCCCGCAAAAAAAATGTTAGAGTACCTGGTTTTAGTATATTACCTTTTTTTAGAAAGAAATATTTTTTCAGAAAAACTTCCGATCTATTCATCTTCAATCATGGCGATACAACGAACACTAGAAATAATAAAAATTACATCCACGTCGTAGACCACCTAGTGACGACTACAAACACTGAAATGAGCCGAAGGCGCGCCGCAGTCATTGCCCCCTCCCTTGCTGGAGTCGAGCGAAACTTGTTGTGGTAGACATTGGGAAGTCATCGTGCTAAGGCCTTATAGGACCAATGTAGAAGAACAACAACCGTCGCTGATGAAGAGTAGCGTAGATTGGAAGGATCCAACCTAAAAACACATGAATGTAGATGAACTACGACTAGATCCGGGCAAATTCACCAAAGACAGATCCGCCGGAGACACCTCCACACACCCATCGATGATGCTAGACACACCATCGGGATGGGGACTAGGCAGAGAAAACCTTATTCCATCCTCCAGGGAGCCGTCACCGTCTCATCTTCCTGAACAAGACACAAACGCTAACAGAACGCAAAGAAATAAATGAAAACAGAGCCCTCCCGCCGGTAAGGGACGAGATCCATCGCGCCTCCATGGCCCTAACGCCACCGAAGACGAGGCGGACGGACGGTAGCGCCGACAGGATGCAGAGGAACCCTAGACTTTTCTACAGGAGGAGGCAGGCCGTCTTGGGTAATGACCGCTTAGAAAGAAACATTGAAAGGGCATTTTACATTTGATAATCATCAAAGAAAAAAAATAGTCAATGCAATGGAAAGATCGATAAAAACAAATTTACATGGGAAATCCTCCCCTTCAACCGACGGATTACAACGCAGGCATCACCTCTATCGAACAACACGTGTCATTTTCTTCTTTCCTTCTGTTGGTTTCTCACCATCGCAAGGCAAGATTCCAGCACACCGTTGCTATTTCTACAACCCGCCGGAGATTACTAAAACACGGCAGATGTTGCAGGATGTAATACGTCACCCAACAACTATTACAAAAAAAAAAAACAAGACCTTAGTTGTAAACAAATTGCAACAAGATCTTAGTTGCAAAACTTTTTTTTGTAACAAAACTTTTATTTACAAAAAATTATGCAACATGACCCGTGTTGCAGAAAACTACTGCAACGCGATGTTGGAATTTTGCTAGTAGGCCTTTTGGCCTAAAGCCCAACTAAAATTCAGAAATTCTCTTGGCCTATTCATGCACAGATGTGAGTGGAGTGGGTGAGGCTAAAGTTTAGTTTTATCCCGAAAGTTGAGAGAGAGTTGCACCTCTTTATAAGGTGAGCTCTTCTACCACTTGTATGAGCATGAGAAGAGGAGACCTACACGCGCGCTCCTCCTCCTCGCTCGCCGCGCCGCGGGATTGAGCCGAGCCGAGGACAGAGCTATGCACGTTGTCTATATTTTTGCTGCATGGGAAAATTAATGAGTCATTAATTAATAATTAACGGACGCGTTAATTACTGAACCGTTTCCGATTCTTTTGGATCGTGACGACTCGGACATGGGGTTTACTCCCA
>NW_024117477.1:0-13261 GCF_003073215.2 Triticum urartu | reverse complement strand
TTTACACTTGTTGTGCAATACATGGTCCATTATCTCATCAAAAGCAAGTCGTTGCTCACTATTTAGGCTTGTGTACAACTCTAAGTCCTCTTTAGCAACTGTAATAGATAGTTCCTCGGATAATTCTCTCCTATTTAAGCTCTCCAAATCATCAGTATCCACTAATTTTGGAAGGTCAAATATCCTGATGTCCTTCCCCATAGAATATAGCAAATCACCAATATCTCTAAGGACCATTTGTTCAATTGATTCATTAGTTATGCCCTCTTTTTGAATCACATCACACATCGCCTCAAAGTGTTTTTCCCATAATGCACGAACATTTGTCACCTCACAGAAAAATGGTTGCATTGCAAAGAGTCTTCTAAGTGCAGATGGCATCTGAAATGTTGCAGCTTCAGTGAGACAGTCAGAAATACTTTCATCTGCTTCAATAAGGCCTCTCTTTTCTGCAGCCTCTCTGAATGTTGAGAAAACAATACCTCCAACAGTACGCAAATCCTCAAATGACGTAGGCCCCCTCACATGATTTAGCAACACTCTCAAGTAATAACGCTCTCCTTCTGCGGGGTGAGCAGCCACAAGCCTACCTACTTGAGTTCTCTTCACACGACGTTTCCATCTCTTATGGGCTTTGTCCCATACATAGAACTCGGGGAATTCCTTATATAAAAAATTTCTAGCATAATTATCAATTGTATTCATCCTGAAAAACTCAGTAAGCATGGTCTTAGAAGATGATTCCCGCCTTATCACACTCTCTAAGTTATCAGAACCCTTATAACACAACACATGCATGTTTGGCAAATGCACCTGTAATTGTAAAACAGAAGGATGCATCTCACTGAGATTGAAGGAATAAATCCTCCATATTGCCTCCGGAGGTGATATAAATCTGGCATCTCTATACTCACGAATTTCATCAATAACTACATCTCCTGCAGCTTGTATGATAAAAGAGGCACGGTCATGACCCTTATAGATGTACTTGAATAAATATTTTACAGCCTTGATGCTGGAGCAAACTTCAAGATTTATATGGCAATTGTATCTCATAAGTAGGTACGGATTGTATGGCACAACCCATCTATTATCCAAAAGAGCACCCCTGATATGAACTCGATGACCATCATCCCTACGTCTATAGACTGGATATGAGTCCTCTCCCTAGAATGTAGCCTCTGAGAACGGACGGGGATAATGGTATCTACACTTTCCATCTTGCATGCAGAGGTTTTTACTGTTGAGAACACCACATGGTCCATGGAGCATGTGTTTAATAACTAAATCATGTAACAAAGGGTACTTATCTCTATCAGGGATCTCAGCTGAAATAATCTGATCATACTGGTCAGGGTTATTTAGTTTGTAAGACGACTTTAGAATTATTAAAAAATGTGCGTGTGGTAGCCCTCTCTTCTGAAACTCAATCACATGAACATGAGCGGCAACTTCACCAAAAAAATTCTTCTTGAATATAAGGTCCTTAAGATCCTCTAGTTTAGCCTTAAAGACTCGTGCCACTAAATCTGGTCGATCTTGTGGTAACTGGCCTGGTTCCAACTCTTTTATTATCTCTTCCCAATTTGGATTGCATGTCATTGTAAGAAATATATCTGGTTTTCCAAATCGTTGGACCAAAGCCATGGCGTCTAGATACCTCCGACGCATGTCCTGTGGACCCCCAATGAAAGTGGGAGGAAGCACAATGCGCTTGCCTATCATGCATGCACGTGTCTCGCCAGCTACAACACTATCAACCAGTCCTTGATACAAATCTGCTCGTATGAGTCTCTGATTTGATGGCTTCAAATAAAATGCTAATCTTATGGATTCAATCTTAATGTACATATCAACAATATATTGTTGCGTAAGTCGCTTTCCATAAAGTAAGACATTAAATTCCCCATCCCGAATTTGCAGTTTATAACAATAATATTCCCTTGGTGAAACACATGGACCAAAATTGCAATCCAGCCCTATATATAGGGAAAAAAGAATATTTATATTAGATACATTATTTTAAAACATTAATTTTAGAATGACTACTCGATTATCATAAGAAAATGCATTTTACCTTCTTCGCTCAATTCTTTTTCTTCATGACTAATATTAATAACAGAATGTGCTCCCACTTTTGGAATACTCAAGTTCCACCCAACTTCCCCGTTAGGGAAAAATAGTGGGTAAGATAGTGGATCATAACAACCATGGTACCCTCTTATGTATTGTGGATTATCTGATTTTCCATATACCATAATGCTCCTGTCAAAATGGCATTGGGGGTCATTTCCCTCTACCCAGATTGCTGCTACTTGTGACGCGGTAGGTGCATTATATACCCGCTGATCTAAAGAAATGCTTGTGTTCAGCTCAATTTTGTACTCATCAAGACTTGACACTGAACCAAGGCTTCGAAATGTTTGGGCGTATGGATTTGATGAAAGTATACGCACCCATTTTTTAATAAGAGCCCTATCAAGATTAGGCGAGTGACGAAACCTATGCTGCAAATCTGCATCTGTGTCATAAAAGTATAACTGTAAATGCTTGGGCCCATCTTCCATTGGAACCAATTGGTCGATTCGGTGATAAATTTGTCCTTGTGCACGGAAAGTGTATACACCAGACAGCAGGAACATGGGGTATTACTATCTTGACCCTTCCGCCCATGCAACAAAATGTTGGTTTCTCAAACTGGAACCTTTTAGCATTGCAATGAATGCAATTAGGCATTGGCTTCAGAACATGATGACCAGCGGGTAAATTTTGATATATACGGTCGTACAGGTCAACTTGTGTTCCACAAATATCATGGTTTAGTTCTCGATATGAAAGATATTCAAAACCTGCCATTGTTTTAAAAATAAAATATTAATACAGTGATGATAAATATATTATATTGTTTTTATCAAATAATATACACATACTTATTTTTTTACCTTGTCCAAGGAATACATTTCCTTCTTCATCTTCATCACTGTTTTCAGCCATATCTTCATCTTGCCTAGTTTCATCTATAATATCATTTCACGGAAATTAGACGTGTTAGTTTATATAAAAACAGAATCAGAAATATACAATATATCAAAGATAGATACAGAAACCAAAATTGTTGTTCCATAGCTTAGAAGTTACTTACCCTGTACAGCAGGAAAATTATCCCTTGGCATGTAAATGGTGTTGTCATGGTCTTCTTGTTCTCTGGTGACATGGTGTTGCATTTGCACAGGAACATATTGGTCAAGCAAGTCACATGTATATCCATTTTCCTTTTGTGCAGTGATACAACATGCAGTACCACACGAAAATTGTGAAGCACTGCTATAACCCCCATTAGACAGTCTTCTTCTCTTATAATCATTTCCCATGTCCAAGTATGTTGCTGCCTGCTTATCTTTACCAACAATTGTCGACACATGACCACATCTCCTTTTTCTATACATAGAAGATTGTGTAGCAGTGCTACAACTCGCACCATCAGACGATCTTCTTATATTGTCCTCACCACTATTAATCAAGTATGTTGTCGGTATCTGCTTTTGCGAAACAGTAGTTTCAGAAGTGCAATGTGATGTCGATAAGACAGATGGATTTAACATGATCTGCCTTCCAATAACTGGGTTGACTAAACTTTCTTGAAAGATAATTTTATCAGATGGAGGCATGCTTGGATCTCCAGTTGCGGCCACTGTATTGATGTAAAAAAAAGTTGCATGGTGAGAGAAGGATTAAATATTGAACCATACATGTTTTGAAAGTTTTCTTGGACATAATTATCATTTATTAACTCGTTAAACTGTACCCAGGAAACACCGGATTACACCATTTACAATGATATTATCAACAAAGAAATAATACCAATTAAATTAAAAAAAATACCTTTTGTTTTTTTACTTGTTTGAGTTGATGAGTTTGTTCCACCATTGCTACTTCTACTGGTATGGCTAACTGCAGATTGCATACCATCGCTATATGTATCATGATTTTGCCTCCTACTCCGTTTGTACTCGCGATTTCTTTGCAGATAGACATCACGCTGTTCTGGAGTCATACGCAAGTATCTTTCCCGATTATTATAATGCTTTTTCTCAGGAGCATTTGTTGGCCCAGCACCTCTACACTCAATTGAGGAAGTATTATGATCACTATATACAGCAAATGGATTTACCGAATGCTGAGTTCTAGCAACAGAATCGCCCACAGACTGAACAAAACCTTGTGCTGAAGAGGATGCTTGAACACAACCTGTGAACACTAATTTACTAAGTTATAATAGTTCATGTGTACATACTTTCAGAAAAAAAAAGTATCATATGAGACAAACTCCATACCAGATTTATCTTCCAATGATTGTAGGCAATCAGCCACATTAGTGATATCTCTAAATGGATCATGTGCTTGTAATCCAAGCGACCTTGGTAATTGATTGTTTAAGTTTTCCTTGCCTGCCCTCACATATGAGTTCTGATCTTACATAAATTAAATCGAGTCGCTGCATAACAAAGTATACCATCAAAAAATTGTTCAATGTGAGATTCTCATAGTTTTATCTTGTATGGCAACATATAAGATCGGACTTAAAAAACCGAAAAGCTTATAGACATAAACACAAACACTTGAAGGTCGAAATTTAGGATATTTGCATTATTTGATATCCCCTTGACTGGATTGTACAAATCATCAATGTAGAAAAACAAAAGGCTTTGTGCACATAAACACAAACAGTTGGTGGTCAAAAATTATAATGCGAAACATTATTTGATTTAAGTAGGATCAGAAGACACAAATCAATAAGTCAAGAAAAACTGGCTATAATACCAGAATTATTATACGATACCTGTTCCTCAACTTGGTGAAATTGAATGATATATGGCCAGTACGGCAATGCGTGGCCCAAATTCCAGTAGCACCCGTGCAGCTCTCCAACGATCCCTCCTATATCCACGGGATATTGTAGTGGGCGAGAAGACACCCAGCACACCGGATTTGTGTTCGAGAATAAACGCCTAGAGCAGCTCAATGATGACAGGAGGTTAGCGCGAATTGATGCCCCGGCTGGAGTGGCGAGGTAGAGGGAGGAGCGTAGCGCGATCCGCTGATCGGATCCAAGGATCGGATTGGTGAGGGAGAGGGAGAGGGAGAAGGAGAAGCGATTGGAAGGGTGGGGATTAAGGTGTGACGGATGTGCGATTGATGGGGTGGTTTGATTCGGTTTAGGAAACGCGGATCGACAAAGGGGATGAGCTTGGCGGTGGTATGAGCAGTCACGCGGCGGAACAGTCGAGGTAATTTTGTCGGTGGAGCTTCCAGTTGGTTCCAGACTATAGTTGCGCGCCTTGGAGTCCCTATAAAGCGCGCGTGCGGCGAATTCAACTTTTCACTCATGTCCACGTGGAAGGATCTTGTGCAGCACATGACTTGATCTGACGGCCAGCAGCTCCTGGATTTGCCAATTCACAGCCGTCGGATTGAGCACATCCAACGGCTGATAGCAAAAGTTATTCCCACACTATATAGGAGTATAGAGAAACAAAACGGCGTCGCCGGATGAATGTGTTCGGAGTTCGAGACCAGAGTAGCAGTATGGGACTATGAGCTACTCCGGCAGTAACCCAGGGCAATGGGATGAAGAACCAACATGGAATGCAGTCGTTGTTACGCAAGCATAGTGTAGAAGGAAGGCTTTTATTATTACCAACTCAGATCTCAGGGTAGCACGCATGCTATGGCAGAATGGCAGAAGATACATTCTACGGACTACGGTAGCTCAGTATAGCTGAGCATACAGGCACGCGCGCACTTATTCAGTTATTCTCCCCTGACATCTCCTCCGGTCCTCCTCCCCTCGCCTTCCTCTCGCACGATCCCGTGGTCGGAACTCCTCACGCATGCGCGGATGGTGGCGCTGGCGCCACGATGGTGTAGGCTGCAAAAATCACGTACGTACGTGGATAAGATGAGCTAGTCCGTAGCAAGAAAAACAGTAATGGAAAAGAAGCATCAGGCGCTGCATGCATGCACGAATGCTTACTCCCGCATTTGCTCCCGACGGGGAGGGCGACGCCGGCTTCGCGGGAGCAGCGGACGAGCTTCTCGGGGCTGATGATCCGCTCGTCGGCGGCGGTGAGGACGCGGCAGATGCAGGGCATGTCCACCTTCCTCACCTCGAGGCGGCAGGGCATGTCCGGGATCACGTAGGGGCTCCCCTTCTTGATGGTCCACTTGCACATGCGGATGACGCTGTCCCTCTCGTCGTAGCAGTCCTTCTCCCCGGCGGCGAGATGCGCCGCGAACCCGGCGAAGAGCGACGCGAACAGCAGGGCACGGAGGAGGCTGGCTCCGGTGGTGCTGCCCATCTTTGTTGCTTAGGTACTGTGGCGCTGCTGTGCTTGCGAGTGGTGTGCATGATGCTGGCAGTGGGCGCTCGTTTATATAGCACGCGAGAGCCCCCGATGCACTTCGGACTCTAGAGATCGACCTACCTGATTGACGGCGGCGCTTGTTGCATTGAAAATTTCGAGTGGCGACATGGGAATAAATGTTTAGGTACTTCATTGAATTTGGGTCTTTGTAGTAGGTGAGATCGACCGAGCCATATCTGGGGTTCCAAAACCACATGAACTTGACCATGGAAGCTGCATGCGTGGTTTCTTTTTTCGTGGTTTTTAATGGAGGGAAAAACATATGCCGTCACTCGAACGAAGAAAGCATAGATAGCTTTCATCGTCGATGCACGAAAACGGCTTCACGCGCAAGAACTAGCGAGGGCGCCGCATGTGTGTTCATTCATATCATGTAGGGCGGGTCGAATGAGCCGGAGGGAAGCACACAAGTCGACATACATTTACAAAGTATCCCGTAATGTTTAAACTTTAGACCAACTTTAATATTCGCTATAATGCACATGTAGTGCCCTTCATAATTTTTCGAAAATGCTAATGCATGGCGACTTAAAAGTTTTTCATGGCAATTTATAATATCACGAGGATGGTAAATTTAGTTTGCAAGAATCGCAATTACCTGACAAAAAGTGAACTGAAACGGATTCGCAATGCTTGCCAACCAAACTTGCCATCCTTGATGAATAAAACTTACCATACAAAAACATTAGATTTGCCAAGCCTACAAATATGATGTTCGCTGGATGTTTAGGTTCTAATTTTGAAGGTCTCCAATTTTCTCTTTATTTTCATTCGAACACCTGGACTAAATGTTTCACAGTATTTTATGGGCAATCATGCATGTATTTTTTAACAAGTTACATGCACAGAAAAACAAAGGATTCAACCAATATATACAACACTTCTGCTTCAGTACACCCCCTTATCTGAATCAACAACTAAGATTAAAAAATGACCCTTCAGATAGGAGGGCATGATGGTCAAGTTTAGAATTAACCGCTATATTTTTCGGGAATTAATCAGTCCATTAATCGTTATACCACTTTAATTTCTATCCAAAGCGTATGTATTCACATACTTTGTCTTTCAAGGGCATATCCTATTTGGGCCTTTCCGGTTTTGTGTTTTTTTGTTGGTTATCTACATTTTTATTTTTATTCTTTCCTTTATTTTTTGTTTTCCCCTCTTTTTCTATTTTCCTTTTCCGTTTGCTATTTTCCATTTTTTTATTTCCAAATTGGTGATTTTCTTTCATTTAAAGATTTTTTTTTCAAAATTTTGAACAAGTTTTGAAATTAAGAACACTTTTCATTTTTTAAATATTTTTGAATTTGTTTGGAACATTATTCGAAATTTAGATCATTCTTTAATTTGTGAACATTGTTTTGAATTGCTGAATATTTTATAAGTTGATTTTTTTGGAAATCATGATTATTTTTGAAATTTACGAATATTTATTGAAATCCATGAACATTTTTTTAAAACCAAGAAAGTTATTCAATGTTTTTAATATTTTTTGAAATCATGAATAATTTTTTAAATTCCCGAACAGTATTCTGAAATTCAAAACATTTAATGAATCGTGAACATTTTATGAAATCCAGGAACATTTTTAAAAATCATGGACTTTTAAATTTGGAAACTTTTTCAAATTCACAAATATTTTCAAAAGTTCAGAACTTTTTTGAAATCCCGAGCATTTTTGAATTTGGGATTCGTGAACATTTTTTGAGTTAAAAAAGCAAAAAAAGAACAAAAATAGTAATAAACGAAAAAAACTGGGGCGCTCCGCCCCGCATATGGGTCGACCCAAAGCACGTGTAGGGCGGAAGAAGGGGTGTGTGTTTGCTAGTTTCCGAGCACGTAAGTCGAGGTTAGTTCGTGGACTCTTAGACTAGGTTCGATTTCTACTCACGTGTGAGGTCATGCGTGGAGTGCATCCAGGGGCGGATCCAGATTGGAAATTACCCGGTGTCCACATAGAAGAATGCATGCCTACATGTCAAATAATTCAATGATCTACACACTAAATCAATGGATTACATTAAGCAAGTTTAAATTAGACCCGGTGCCGGTGACACCGGCTAGCTCTACATAGCTACGCCCCTGAGTGCACCTACTACGACGGTGTAGCATCACAGCCATGTCAGGTTTATGGGGACAAGTAAATCGAGGGTGTGTCTCACGATATCATTAAAGGATGTGGAGATTAGCAGCGAGTAGCCTCGCTGGAGTTGTGTGGGACATTCCGAGAGTTGTGTGGGGCATTCTAATAGAAAGGAAGATAGGCAAACTCATTCTCCTCGCATGAACTAGACGGAGGCGATCGGTGGCATTGTGGCAATGATGCGCGAGCCCCGCTAGCTCCTTCTCCAACACGACATCGGAAATGCATCTCCTCCATAGGGCTAGCTCTTCCGCAGTTCATGGAAACGCTCCTCCCCTCCCTAGTGCCATCGTGAAAGCGCGGCGCTAGCTTTTCTCCATGGCACAATGGTCGGATGCTCGATGCTCGTCTACCGAGATGAGTGGCGAGGTGCTCCTCCCCTTGCCCTCACTGCAGAGCGGCCCTGCCTTTCCTACGCAATACAACGCTCGGCCGCTCGATGCCTGTCTAGCAGGATGAGTGGCGGTAACTGTTACGAGACGCATTCTCTCCTTCTAAGGGATAGTCCTACGTATCCATGTACAAGTTTGTACATCAAACAACCTAGGACTAGATCAGGCCCAGGTTTGGATTTGGATTGGACAGGACAACACATGTAATTTTAAACACTATACAAACACTAATTAGTATGTTACGTACTCCCTCCGTCTCATAATATAAAAACGTTTTTACACTAGTGTAGTAAAAGACACATTTACCTTTTTAAACAATTTAAAGGGGGAAGGGGTACTGAAGCAAACTTCTATGTACAAATCACATGTCAATGTAGGGGCGTGTGCACCGTCCCCTTCTTCGGGGTGCGCACTGTCCCATCCTTTGGCGTGTGCCACCTCCTCTCCTCTAGTATGCGAACCTTACCCTCCTCCGGTGTGTGCACCTTTCACTCCTCCGGTGTGTGCATCGTGCTTCCATCCCATCCTACAACACATGATCTCTGCTAGTGTGAACTTCCAGAATGATGTTTCCATTGGATCCATGGTATTCAAATCCAACATGATAATTCGGTCCTCCTCGGCTATTCGAGCTTGCATCAACCGTTCCTCCTCAATTTTTAAGCCTACATGCCTTCATATCTTCCTTCTGCCTTGTGCTTTCTTACATAACATCTCACATCGCCCTCCTCTATTGTAGCTGCTCCTCCATCTCCACATTTTCTTATTCTTCTTCGCGTACTCATTTATTAACCTCATCGACTCATTGATTTTGCTTTTCATCGGCTCCACTTCTGCTTATCTCTTGAACATCTCCTTTACTCACTTCCCCCTGTCAGGCCGACCCATGGTAGACATCGGAATGGGACTTCTAGGAACCCTTTCCTCCCCATCACCTTAATCTTCCTCATAGCCATCCAATTTCAGAGAGGAATTTTTTGCGACTTGACTCCCATGTTTTGGAGGAGCCTCATCATTCCTTGATTTCTATTTCTTGTTGCCTTCCAACATATTCGAACAATTTTGGAGGCCAAACAATTTGCCCTTCGACTTGGCCATTTGTCGATACCTCTCTTGGGCTATATTACTCTACAACATAGAATGCTCAAAATGCTCAATGTGATGTAAATGTGGTAATAAAGAATAATAAGAGTGCTCACATATTGGTCAATGGTGGCACCGCTAGGAGGAGCGTGCCTCACTTGGTCCAAGCAACCCGCCCAACAGTTGCACATCTCTTGAATTGCATCCATCGATGTGTGAGATTTCAGGGTGTGTTTTGATTTATGCTCAAGGTGTTGATGGAAATGCTCCTCGATGTGCCACCAATTATTTGCACTCGTTTGATATTTCTCGATGACAACATCAAGAGTGATCTCTTGACCCCTCATAGGAGCAACATCCTATTTCGTGGTGTAGTTTGCTGTCAAATTACTTTCTTCCATGATGATTCAGAGGGTTGGAATGGATAAAATCAGTATCTTTGCCCTTTGTATCCAATTGTTTAAAGTTTTCTACTGGTGCACCATCAAGATCGAAATCATTGATTGCAACCAAATCACTCGTCATACTATTTAGTAATGATTCATCACCGACTGTCGATCCTCCCAAATGCACAGAATCATTGCTAAAACAAAAATTGCACATTTGCCACTATTCTTTCACAATCACATTGCATTTAATCAAACCAATTGGAAGATAAGCAATGAAGGAGGGTATTTCACTTCATCGGCAAATCTCTAAGTGGGTCAGACTAGGTAGGCACGGAAATTTTGTCGGCCGGTGTGACGAAGGAAGGAGGGCAACGGACACCGGGTGGTATTGTCTCCATCATGTGTTTCTTCGTTATGCGGCGTTGTGGCGCTTGTGGGCCCCGGAGTCGAGGATGCCAATGGCAGCATAGTGTCCTCCACATCTGTGTCTAAGTCGTCAACAACAAAGTGGATGAGGTGCTGACCTAGGAGGTGGCTGATGTCTACTACGCAACCTTCTTCTTGTAGACTTGTGTTGGGCCTCCAAGCGCAGAGTTTTGTAGGACAGTAGAAAATTTCCCTCAAGTGGGTGACCTAAGGTTTATCAATCCGTGGGAGGCGTAGGATGAAGATGGTCTCCCTCAAATAACCCTGCAACCAAATAACAGAGAGTCTCTTGTGTCCCCAACACACCCAATACAATGGTAAATTGTATAGGTGCACTAGTTCGGCGAAGAGATGGTGATACAAGTGTAATATGGATGGTAGATAATGGTTTTTGTAATATGAAAATATATAAAAACAGCAAGGTAACAAGTGGTAAAAGTGAGCGAAAACGGTATTGTAATGCTTCGAAACAAGGCCTAGGGTTCATAATTTCACTAGTGGAAATTCTCTCAACAATGATACCATAATTAGATCATATAACAATCCCTCAACATGCAACAAAGAGTCACTCCAAAGTCACTAATAGCAGAGAACAAACGAAGAGATTATTGTAGGGTACGAAACCACCTCAAAGTTATTATTTCTAATCGATCTATTGGGCTATTCCTATAAGTGTCACAAAAAACCCAAGAGTTCGTACTAAAATAACACCTTAAGATACAAATCAACCAAAACCCTAATATCCCCTAGATACTCCAATGTTACCACAAGTATCCACGGGTTTGATTATATGATATGCATCACACAATCTCAGATTTATCTATTCAAACCAACACAAAGAACTTCAAAGAGTGCCCCAAAGTTTCTACCGGAGATTCAAGACGAAAACATGCGCCAACCCCTATGCATAAGTTCACAAGGTTACAGAACCCGCAAGTTGATCACCAAAACATACATCAAGTAGATCACGTGAATATCCCATTGTCACCACAGATAAGCACAAGCAAGACATACATCAAGTGTTCTCAAATCCTTAAAGACTCAATCCGATAAGATAACTTCAAAGGGAAAACTCAATCCATTACAAGAAGTTAGAGGGGGAGAAACATCATAAGATCCAAATATAATAGCAAAGCTCGCGGTACATCAAGATCGTACCAAATCAAGAACACGAGAGAGAGAGAGAGATCAAACACATAGCTACTGGTACATACCCTCAGTCCCGAGGGTGAACTACTCCCTCCTCATCATGGAGAGCGCCGGAATGATGAATATGGCCACCGGTGTTGATATCCCCCTCCGGCAAGGTGCCGGAATAGGGTCCCGATTGGTTTTTGGTGGCTACAGAGGCTTGCGGCGGCGAAACTCCCGATCTAGGTTCTATTCTGGAGGTTTGGGGATATATAAGAGGTATTGGCGTCGAGAACAAGTCAGGGGGGTCCAACAGGGGCCCACAAGGTCGGAGGGCGTGCCCAAGGGGGGTGGGGGCGCCCTCCACCCTTATGGAGGCCTCAGGACTACTCTGGTGCATCTCCGGTACTCAGTGGGCTTCTTTTGGTCCAAAAACAATCGTCATAAAGTTTCATGTCAATTGGACTCCGTTTGATATTCCTTTTCCGCGAAACTCAAAAATAAGGGAAAAAACAGAAACTGGCACTGGGCTCTAGGTTAACAGGTTAGTCCCAAAAATCATATAAAATAGTATATAAATGCATATAAAACATCCAAGATAGATAATATAATAGCATGGAACAATAAAAAATTATAGATACGTTGGAGACGTATCAAGCATCCCCAAGCTTAATTTCTACTCGTCCTCGAGTAGGTAAATGATAAAAACAGAATTTTTGATGTGGAATGCTACCTAACATATTTATCAATATAATTTTCTTTATTGTGGCAAGAATATTCAGATCCATAAGATTCAAAACAAAAGTTTAATATTGACATAAAAACAATAATAGTTCAAGCATACTAACAAGATAATTATGTCTTCTCAAAATAACATAGCCAAAGAAAGTTATCCCTACAAAATCATATAGTCTGGCTATGCTCCATCTTCATCACACAAAATATTCAAATCATACACAACCCCGATGACAAGCCAAGCAATTGTTTCATACTTTTGATGTTCTCAAACCTTTTCAACTTTCGCGCAATACATGAGCGTGAGCCATGGACATAACACTACAGGTGGAATAGAATATCGTGGTTGTGGGGAAGACAAAAAGAAGGAGATAGTCTCACATCAACTAGGCATATCAACTGGCTATGGAGATTTCCATCAATAGATATCAATGTGAGTGAGTAGGGATTGCCATGCAATGGATGCACTAGAGCTATAAGTGTATGAAAGCTCAAAAAGAAAACTAAGTGGGTGTGCATCAACTTGCTTGCTCA
>NW_024117476.1:0-20628 GCF_003073215.2 Triticum urartu | reverse complement strand
AGGGCGCAAGGGCGGTGGCCGGATCGGGGGAGGGATTCGATCTGGTGTGAGCATGTGAGTGTGAGTGAGGGGGGAGGGGTGCGCGCGCGTGCCGGCGAGGGAGAGGAAGCAGAGGTGGGTCTAGCGGCAGCGTGGGGGAGGAGGCCCAGCGTTATAGCTAAATCTGCAATAGGGGGCCGAGAGCGTGGCCCATTAGTAGTAGCGCTGGCCGTGAAATACAGCGCTACTGCTAACGTGTGCTTGTAGCGCTGGTGCTGGCCGGCGCTACTGCTAAATAGCAGTAGCGTGGGGTCTCTAACCAACGCTACCGCTAAATGTCTACCTATAAGTATTTTCCTAGTAGTGGATTCTTCTTTGAGTTTGTCTTCCGGACTCCTATCCTCCTCGAATTCGTCCATCAGGACATAGTCTAGGAGCGGTGAAGTTAGGGTTTCTCGTCACGTCGCAAGGTTGGGTGTCAGATGCTTCAAATCTATTCAAGGGTTCAACGGGAAATGCGAACCAACCTGTGGTTGGATGGTTAGAGGGACTGTGGTATCCCAACCCACCAGGGTTCAAATCCTGATGCTCGCATTTATTCTTGGATTATTTCAGGATTTCCGGTGATGCGCATTCAGTGGGAGGAGACGTTCCCGTTGACGACGAGGCGCCTGCGGTGACTTCGTAAATCGCAAGATGATGATATGCTGGCTCGGTCTTTCGGAGGTGCTCATAGGGGTAGGGTGTGCGTGTGTGCGTTCATAGGGGTGAGTGTATGCACATGTATATGAGCGCTTGTGTCTGTACCGATGTTCAAAAAAAGGGTCCAATGGGAAATGACTGCAACTCCAAGGTGTTGATCCTTAGAGGCACGTGCCCGAAGACTTCCTGGTTGTCTTCGACAAGGTCATGTCGGCTCCAATAGGGTAGCAGCGACGGCGATGCATGGGCAACTCGTTCTGGTGGCGGTAGTGGTTGTTCAGTGGTCTTGATATCTCGATGCAATTTTATTACGTTTGAGCTGCTTTGTACTTTTGGTGAACTTTGATAATAAATCTGAATCTTTTTCGCAAAAAAGGGACTCACCACCCACAAACTTGCGGTTTGAGTATAAAAAGGTCCAAAGCCAATTGCCATCTAACAATGTCCTGAATTATTTTACGAAGAACCCTATGTAATGTCCTGAATAAACGCTCAGGCTGCATGGACCCAGCTGTCAGCACGCATTGGGGGTCTTGCAAAATGTACAGTGCCAGATGGCGACGTCTTATTAACTCTAGGCTATTTTACATCTAGAAAAGGTTATTCAATTTAGACCTATTAGTTTATGCAATGTGGTGTATAAGGTTATTTTAAAAATGATTGCATCGCGTCTCAAATTAATTTTGTCAGACATTATCAGCCCAACTCAGAGTGCTTTTGTCCTTGGGAGACTAATCACGGATAATATTTTGGTAGCATATGAGTGTTTCCACAAAATAAAAAAGAAAAGAATGGGGAGGGAAGGGTTGTGTGCAATCAAGTTGGACATGCACAAAGCTTATGACCGAGTGGAGTGGTCTTTCTTGAAAGCAATTTTGTTGAAGCTGGGTTTCAAAGAAAATTTGGTGAATTTGATTATGCAATGTGTGTCCTCTGTAGAGTACAGGATTCGGTTTAATGCAGAGGAGACTGATAGCTTCAAACCCACCAGAGGGCTAAGGCAGGGGGATCCCCTCTCCCCCTACTTATTCCTGTTATGTACGGAGGGCCTGACTGCCCTTTTAACAAATGCGGAGGAGAGAGGAAGTATCTCCGGCATAAAGGTTAGCAGGGAAGCTCCCTCAGTTTTCAATCTATTATTTGCGGATGATTCTTTGATCCTCATGCGCGCAAATGCAATGAACGCGGAGGCCCTTAAAGCGGTTCTGGACTCCTACTGTGCCGCCTCGGGGCAGATGGTGAGTGTCGAAAAATCCAGCATATTTTTTAGTCCCAATACGAAAGTGGAGGACAAAGCGCAAATCTGTACAATTCTAAATATTATGACCGAGGCACTTAATGATAAATATTTGGGATTACCTGCCAATGTGGGCATGGATAAAAGCGATTGTTTTTCAGTTCTTGATTGATTATGAAGATTAGTGGTTGGAAAGAAAAGTTGTTATCGACGGGTGGGAAGGAAATTTTGCTTAAGTATGTTGTTCAAGCTATTCCAACATATGCAATGTCCGTCTTTAAAATTCCTAAAAAGATTTGCAAAGGAATCATAGACGCGATGGCGCAATTTTGGTGGGGTGACGAGGACAATCAGAAAAGGATGCATTGGATGGCATGGTGAAAGTTGTGTGTTCCAAAAGACCAAGGATGAATGGGTTTTCGTGATATACACTGTTTTAACCTGGCTTTATTAGCGAAGCAAGCGTGGCGTCTCATGGATAATCCTGAATCGTTATGTGCAACAATCCTAAGAGCAAAGTATTTCCCCGAAGGTGATTTAATGAGCGCAGTATTAAAAAAGGGCGCCTCCTTTACTTGGCAAAGCATTATGGCGGGAGTGGACTCTCTCAAGAATGGCTATATATGGAGAGTGGGAACGGGAGAAAATATTGACATATGGAGAGATGCATGGATCCCAAATTGTGCAGACAGGAAAATTATTACACCTAGAAGGGGGGATCTACTGACAAAAGTTTATGGTCTTATTAACCCAGTCACAAAATGGTTGGGATGAAGAGTTGGTGAGACAAACTTTGTGGCCAATTGATGCCCGTAGAGTACTAGCGATCCCGATACCTATGCATAATATGTCGGACTTTATTGCGTGGAGCTATACAAAAACGGTTTATTCACTGTACAATTAGCTTATTTGGAGGAATGGAATAAGCAACATGGGAGGAAGTTGAAATACTCAAATGGCATGGGCAGAAGTAACGTCAATCCTATTTGGGGTAAAATCTGGAAATTAGCTTGTCCGGCAAAGGTTAAATTTTTTATTTGGCGGACACTTCACGGGACCCTGTCGTGTCGCGTTACATTAGCCAACAGACATTACAAACTCAGCCAATATGCCCAACATGTTTGGATGGGCCAGAAGACATGAAACATTTATTATTTCTGTGCCAGAAGGCAAAGGAAGTGTGGGGATATTTGGGGTTGTATAAAGTGATGAAAAAAGCCTGCGTCATTGATTGTGCAGGAGAGGCAGTCCTTGAATTCTTACTCCTTATGCCTGATCATGAATTACACATCTTGGGCTCCCGAAATGCAGGGGAACTAATCGCTATAGCTGCTTGGTATTTATGATGGAATAGACGGAAACTAGTCCATGAGGGTAAGTCTCAAGAGGCGTCCCAGACCTCGATGGGGATTAGGGCTATAACAGCGAACTATGTAAATGCCCACTCTCCTAAAGCAAAAAGAAAGAATGAAGAATGGTGCAGACCTCCTAGGGGGTTTGTTAAATTGAATGTGGATGCTTCTTTTAATCATGATCAGCTAAGAGGCACAACGGGTGCTGTTATGAGAGATGACAAAGGAAACTTCATAGTAGGTGGTAACTAAAGGATTCATAATAATACAGTACGGCCTGAATATATTGCTCTCTTCTTTTTCCCTTCCTATCCAAGCTTGCACATAATCAAGTATCGGTAGTATTCTCTTCATTTTATTTAGTCTGCGTATTAGCTTTCGTCAAAATTAAGATTTGTAAACTTTGACTAAGTTTATAAACAAAAATATTGACATATACAATAACAAATCAGTACTTTTAGATTTATTATTTAATGTACTTTCACACTATATATATTTATTATGGTAAATCTTTATATTGTATTTTATAAATTTGGTTTAACTTTACGAAGTTTAACTTTAGTCAACTCTAACATATAGATTAAATAAAAACAAAGGGAGTATATTAATTTTTTTTGTTGGACCTAGTACGTTCATCAGCACCTAATAAGTTACTCCTTGGACGTGCTTCTTGGGTCGTGCACCAATGCCCCGTGCCCCTTGCACGCACACTCCAGCACCACAAACGGCGGTGGAGGAGACCGACAAGGCCTACAAGAAGGTCATCGAAGACTCCCAGCTCGACATGCTAGTCATGTGGCTTGGCCTGCCACTGGCACTGGCTGAATCGGCCCGAGTACAGGTCGTCGTTCCCCTGCCCGAGCTTGAGCCGGAGCAGGAGCCGTGGCCACCAGCGCCACTAGCAGGGTACTCGTGATCATGGGCGTCCATGCTCTCGTGCACGCACGAGTGGGTGGGCACGTAGCTGGCGCAGCAGGAGGCAGCACCGAACACAACTAGCGCTAGCGCCCGCGGTAGTACCGTGGCCGTATCCATGGCCGGCCTCGGTCCACACCTTCTATATCTAAATAGAGACATCTTACTAGATGATTTTCCTACCTTCTCATGAAGCCACGTCATCTAAATTATTATAGACATTGATGCAGTGGAGCTCAGGAGTCTGCAGCCATCCGATGAAAAGTTGTCAATATTACTAAGACTTTGCCACCGCTAAGTGGAAATACCGGTTCGTTCCTTTCCAACGGCCCCGCTCGCTTCACCTCAACAATTCTTTTTGTTTTCTTTTTATAAACGAAACGAAGCGTCTAATTTTCTTCCTGATTGCTGCACCTTCCTCTTATTTCTTCCTCCACGCTTCCTTTCATCTCCAAGCAATAAATTTCCAGCGTTGTCTTCCCAATTCTTATGCCCCCTCTTCCCATACACCGTAGCCGGCCAAGCCTCTCTGGCCATGGACATTAGAGACATGCGCCTAGCCGCCTTCCCGGTGCCCATGATCGCCGCTGACCTCCTGGTGAACCATGCGTGCCACCATCAGCGACCTCCTTCAACACCACATGCGTCAGAGGTGGAAGCTCTCCTTCTGTCTATCTCCTCAGATCTGAACGGCATTTGTTTTACTTAGATTTGTGGTAAGGCCTAATTTCCAATCAGAGTAACTGTGCTAGGAAGGGTGAGGGCGCCAACCCCCAATCATAGTTCGGCGGTGTGATGGATCCAGATCCATGCCAATCATCGCCATGTATTCCGGATCTCAATAAAAGTACTGCCTCTATAGCCAAAGGTAGGAGCAGGAAGATGAGGTCGTTCCCATAGTATATTTGGGCAGATCATTACGCCTGTGTCGTTCCCCTCAAGCCATATATGTTCTTTTAGTGGAAGAGATGCATACTTACTGTAAATTCAGATGAGGTCGTTCCGGTCGTATATGTGTCCAGATCTTTGCTCTACGGGCCTGATGTATACTGTAAATGCACCTTACTCTTTTTTACTGATTGGTATGTGGCTTGTGGTCATGTACGAATACTAAGATCTATGAATGTGCAGATTGGAAAATTCATCAGAGTACTGCATGGGAGGTCCTATCATTCATCATCCAGATTTTTTGTGCGTTAGTTTCTTCAAATTTTCTTTAAGTTTATATATAGCCATATCATTTGTGGTTCATCTTATTTTGCAGAGAGTTTGGTTGGTTTGCTTGGATAAGGATTTAGGAGGTGCTTTCAGTTAGAGCCGATGAAGTTCTAATATGCAATTCAGCACCTTCAGAGTAGTATTCTGTAAGATTTTTTATGATAAAAAGTAATTTAATTTTGAAAGATTTGTGGTTGGAATTTTTCTTTCATTTTGGTTACGCGTTCGTTGTAGTTATCTCCCTCTCTCTGTATGTTGTTACATAATATGACTTGATGGTGATTTAGTTTGCAACATTTGTGAAGCCTGGCTATGTCTACAGATTTTTTGGTTCTTTCCAGACATGCTCAGGGCCCCTCTCGGCTTTGTTGGTGGATTCCTTTCTAAAATCCTCTTTGTTGAAATGATATATAATGTAATGTTAGGTTAATCCTTTTGCTTTCGCCCAGGTGATGATGAGAAGGCAAGCAATACGAGCAGAAAAGCATGTGTAGTATTGAATTTGTAGTTGGATATAGCACTTCACCGTTTCGTTATTCGAGAATAATTTATTTGTCCCTGACTGCATTTTATAATGCTATGTTGCCTTGCTATTTCACATACATTGTTTGACGACCCCTAAAAGTCAGTATCTACTCCACTTCCTAGGGCCGGGTTAGTATCCTAATATTGTGGAACAAGGGCTCTCTGAATTGCTGTGATATGCTAGGTTGTAAAGTTTTCGTTCAATATCAAGATTATTATTTCTTTTGATTACAACACGGTATATAACACATTTGTTGTTTTCTGACTCACTGATTTTTTTATGCAGATCTAGAGAGCTTTGGTATAGAGTGCTATGTTTATTATTTAAGTGATTGCAAGTGTTGTTTGAATATTTCCACAAACACGATTCTTTGATGTCCAGTTGCCATTTTAGTAACATGCTCTTTCATGCTTTTACATTTGTCGGTTGAATCCACCAACTAAATCAGCAGCTCGCATACTTTGTATATTGTTCCCAAACCATCAGTGAAGCATCAGCTGTTGTGCCTCGGCCAGCAAGCTTGCTCCACACAGAAATATCAAGAGACGGACGCCGGAGACAACAAAGGGGAAACTATAGGCATGGTTTGCTTGTGGGCTGTGTGTGCTCAGTTAGCGATCTATAGCTGTATGTGATGTATCCGACCTTTGTTCATCTTTCTAAACTATATCCGCAAGAGTCACTGCAGTTTTCCTTCTTTTGGCTGATGGGTTTCATTTTCAATGGAAAATAGAAGCAGGGACTTACTCCCTGTGTTCTGAAAAATGTTTCTGCTGTTAGAAAATTCATTTGTTTAAACCAAGTGTGCATCACACATAGTTACCCTATAGAAGTTTCCGAGTTTTGCTTACTGAGGTAGCAATGTCGGAATATATTAACAGTACACTGTTTTTTTTATGAATGGTTCATTATTTTGGCAAGCCGAAGGGTTTACAACTTCGTTAGATTGATGACGTTGAAAATCTTTTGTTTACTTGCAGTCTCGCTCTCCCCCTCGACACTTCCAACAGCCCGTTTATGAGTTGCGTTATGCTCTAAGGAGATGCTCAACATAAGACTACAAATTTCCGCAGCAACGCGCGGGGTATCTACTAGTTGACCTCAACGACGAGAACAACGTTAATGGTACCCGCGGTAGTACCGTGGCTGGTTTTATTTATGTTTTCTATTTTTAATTAATGTACAAACAGACTTTTGGTGGCAATGTCTATATTTCTAATTAAAAAATTGGTTAAAATCCAAAATGTGTCCTACGCATGTTTTTTTTTGAAATAACCTTAGACTTTATTAATCAACTGAGAAGACTTACATCTTTCAAAACAAAGGGCAAGAGAAAAGAGGGTGGATCACCATCCCAATTGAAATCTAATTGAGAATCATAAGAGCGCTTCACCAGTTGGTGAGCAACACAATTTACCTCCCGGGGGCAGTAAGAAAAAGGAAACTCCTTTGATCATCGTGGCCTTTGCAAAACATTCCGCCAGCGTTGCCGTATGAGGACTTTGGTGTCCGCCTGACCGATCCAAATGACAAAAGACGGAGAGCAATTTATTAAGAAGTACTCCTTGCGGTAGCCTTGCAAGGGTCACTTTTGGTGGTCTGGAGCGAGCCACTTGTCACGTGTTGGGCGCTTCCTTCGTTTTTTTTACTGGTTTTTGTGTTTTAGATGATTTTTTGTTCATTTTTTCTTCAGTTTTTGGGTTTTTTGCCTAGTTTTCCCTAGGCTTTGGAAAAAAATTAATTTTTTTACACTTTTTCTTTTTTTTCTTCGAGAAGCATAGATTTACTTCTCGTGGACGCACATATTTGCTCCTGTGAGAGTCTCGGAAAAGGAAAAAAAAACATGTTTTTTCGCTACCATAAGAGACACAAATTTACTTCTCATGGAGGCACCTATTTGCTTCCGCGAGAGGCATCGAAAAAGAAAAAAAAAAGGCATCGACAAAGAAAAAAAATGCATTTTTTTGCTATCGTGAGAGACACAGATTTGCTTCGGCGAGTGGCAGAACTGTGCCTGTCAGAAAAGAAAAAAGACATTTTTCATCAGCGAAAGGCACATATTTACTTTTCATGGAGGCAAAGAGTTGCTCCCGCGAGCAAAGCTTTACCTCTCGAAAAAGGAAAAATACACGGTTTTTTTTTTCGTGAGAGGCACAACCTCTTTGGAAAAGAGAAAACAAGTGAAAAAACCCGCTCTTCTGGTTCGGTTTTTTCGTGAAAAAAGTTCAAAACTATTAACGTGGGATCTTGTTTCGAAGATGTCGACACGAGGAATTCAACGGTGAAAACGGTTCCGAATTTGGACTCTCTTCATTTTTTATGTAAAGTATATTACTTTCGGCATGATAAATCACATAATTATAGACAATTTTGAATGAAATTAAACTTGGTTAAATCATTGATTAGCGACAAGTACATTATTTAGGCTAGGAAAGAAAGAGATACATGCAATTGAAAGAGGTACTTTCTTTTTTTCTCAACAAGTAAAGATGCATACAATCGGATAAGAGATACCTTTTTCTTTTTCGTGAAGGGTAAAAAAGGGAATTACGTACAAGTAATTAGAAATGCATCTTACACAATGAAATTTCGCAAAAACCGGACACATTGGATTTCACAAAATTCCCGCACCATTTTGCCAACTAAACACAGGCGCATTCTCTTTCCCCGGCTGGCGGCGGCGATGGCTACCCGCAGAGCCAAAAAGCGAAAATGGCATGAGGCCGAGTTGGTCGCCGGCGTCCGACCACCGGCGAGCGGCAAGCGCGAAGTCGGAGAAGGTCCCGACCTGATCAGCAACCTACCCGACGGCGTTCTCTGCGACATCATCTCGCTCCTCCCCACCGAGGACGGCGCCCGCACCCAGATCCTCTCCACCCGGTGGCGCCCCCTCTTTCGCTCCGCCCCGCTCAACCTCGACGTCGAGCTCCGCCGCAAAGACGAGCCCGCCTCCTCCGGCCTCGTCTCCCGCATTCTCGCCGAGCACCAGGCGCGCTGCCGCCGGCTCGCCCTGATCTGGCACGGCTACGAATCTGACCACGTCTTCCCATTACTGAACGGCTGGCTCGAGTCGCCGGCCTTCAAAGGCCTCTCCGAGTTCGATCTGTGGCTAAAGCAAGAGGAAATTTGCCAGAAACTTCGGTTTGTGCCAACGTGGGAGGTTCCGTATGGGCTGCCACTGTCCTTGCTCCGGCTTTTGCCCAAGCTCCGCATCCTCAGCATCAAGTGCACCTGCTACGTGATCCATTTCCCCTCCACTACCACCTTGGCCGGCGATCTACATTTTCACGAACTCAAGCAGCTCACACTTAAAGGTGTCGTTGTCTCGGAGGGCTTCCTCCATGGCCTTCTTGCTGGATGCACCGTGCTGGAGAGCTTGGTACTTAGTGGATTGGAAGGTGCCTGTGGTTTTCGGATCAACTCGTCCACCCTTAGGAGGCTAGGGGTGTCGTCTGGTTTTGGTTGGACAGATGAATTGTTGCGAGAAGTCATTGTTGAGGATGCCCCTGTCCTAGAGAAGTTGTTCCTATGTGGGAGAGATCACAACCTATCTGTCCGTGTGCTTTACGCACCCAAACTGGACTTCTTGGGTTCTCTGCCAGAAGGGTTCACCAAAGGCAAGCTTGAAACCAATGTTCTTCAGGTAACCGCAACTTTTTTTTTGTTATGCCTTGCATATTCTGTGCTAACCATTTGTGTGTATTACTTAATTCAGGGAATTGTTGCCGTCAATTTGATGAATGTGGTGCGGACAGTTAAAGTTTTGGTTTTGCGCATGTCCCCTCCAAGTGTTGATGATGCCATTGACTTCGTGACATTCTTTCCTTGCTTGGAGAAGTTATATATTTTGGTGAGATTTTTTTGCAATCAATCTACTTTAGAGGCCTCTTTATCTTATGGCTAGTTGCTTCATTCATTTTCTTCTTGCGCCATCAGCACATCAATCACTCTATGTCGAACAATATTCCAATCTAACTACAAATCACATTACAGTTATTCCGGGATGGGGCATCAAAAAGAGCACGAAACCATTTTCCACTTGGTTATATTGAATGTTTGGAGCTCCATCTCAAAAAGGTAGTGCTGATAAATTATCATGGATCACCGAGAGATGTTCATTTTGCAAGGTTCTTTCTGTTGAACGCAAAAGTGCTAGAACTGATGGAGTTTGCAACACGCAAATCGGAAGGTCGAAAGAAATGCATTTCTGAATGGATAGCTAGCCAACCAATGAAACTACAGCTGGATAACAGGGCTTCTCAAGGTGCTCAGTTTAATTTTACCGATGCTTCTTACTACGATGACGGGATACATATTGGGCACATCCATGACCTGACTGTTAGTGACCCCTTTGATAGATCATTGTGTCGATGTCGTGATATCGATGTACTTTGAGATACTCTCGGTTGTTGCGTTCTTATTTCATGGCTTGGGAAAACTTTAGATGGTATCTGTAATGTTTGACATTTGCTTTAGTTGGAACATCTGTATTTCTTTGCCAATCTATGTTGCTACATCACATGCATATTCCCATTGGTATTTTGATATCTTTAATTTCCCTGTAGTAATTTGTGTGCGTTCTCCCAGTTAAGACCATGGAGGGGTCATAGTCGTGTGATTGTTTCTCCCATTGTCATCTATATATGGTTATGGTCTCATTGATCTGTGTGACTTGGCACCTAAATTGTGAAATCTGATGTTTTTGGAGCCCCTAGCAAAAATTCATATCCGCATTTGAGATTGGAACTGCACATTTTCTTGGTAGCTGCAGTGATTGGAGCCACTAGTTCTCACCTTGCTTATCACCGTTTTAGCTACATGCTTAATTTACAATTTATGGCGGGGATACATAAGCTTTTTTTTTTCATTCTCGAAGAAAAAACATAAGTTTTTTCTTTTGCGTGCACACTATTTGTGCATCCTGTGTAGGTGATGTTTGCGTATTTGGCATTAGAGTGTTCCTATGAGGCGTAAACACATTACCTTGCATCAAAAGCCAGGATCACAAGTGCGGTGAGCTATCGCAACATTGTTTTCTACATATGCAACAAAAGGGGAAAGCGTGCTCCGTCACATGGTCATATACATATGTAAAGCATTTATTATTTTGATAGGAAAAACACTTTTCCATTAAACCAGTGTGCACAACGAACCCTTCCAGCATAGACGCCAGCAGCATATGTGCTTCTTCTTTGCACTTTGCTAAGTAGAGTTCCTCAATTTGCTATTTCTAGGGTAAAAAAAAACTTAGAGCTAAGTTTTTTTTAGGAAAAAACTTTGCTAAGTTCAGGGTCGTTTGGATAGACTTGCTTTCTGGGTCTGTCCATCTCAAGAGAACGGGCTCGATTCCGTCTACAGCCGTATAGAGCGAGATAGGCCCAACAGCCCAGCTCAGCCCAACGGCAATCGGCACTTAGCAGACAGACTACCCGCGCTGCGCCGCCACGCCGGCCGCTCCCCCTCCTCGCCGTCATCTCCAATCGGACCTCCGCGCACCACTGCCGGCCTCCGCCGCACCGCTCCTTTCCTGCGCTGCGCTCGGCTCCTCCTCGCCATGGGTAAGGCCTCCAAAGACAAGCGGGTACGCGACCTCCCTCTCTCCCCTTCTCAGCCAGCTCCCCTCCCTCCCCTCCCCTCCCCCGTTTCGCTTCGCTGCCTCTTACCGTGCCCGCGACTCGCTGCTCCGCCCGTCGGTTTCCCAGGACATCTACTACCGGAAGGCCAAGGAGGAGGGGTGGAGGGCTCGCAGCGCCTTCAAGCTCATGCAGATCGACCAGGAGTTCAACATCTTCCACGGTCTCGTCTCACCCCTATCAGCTCGCTCGCCTTCCTGCCGCTTGCTTCCATTGATGCTCAGCATCAAATTAACCACGGGGCGTTCTCGTTTTGCTGTTCGTGTGTGCAGGAGTGAAGCGTGCCGTTGACCTCTGCGCTGCCCCTGGGAGCTGGAGCCAGGTACTCGCATGCTCAGTTTCCCCCACTCATCCTTGCATCCGTTTGTTTCATTGTCATACTTGCATCCGTTTGTTTCATTGCTTATTATTGCAATCACAATTGCAGGTTTTGAGCCGCAATTTGTATCTACCGGCAAAGCTAACGTCTGACGGCAAGTGAGTAATAGCGTTAGTGCGAACACTCCTTATGTTCCAACATAATTTCATTCTTTGTATCTGATTGTTTCTGTGCTCTGCTTACACCAGAGATGGTGGCCTTCCTCTCATCGTCGCAATCGATCTGCAACCGATGGCTCCCATAGAAGGTGTCATACAGGTGCAGGGCGACATCACCAATGCTCGAACAGCTGAAGTGGTAAGATGGATAGACGTGTAGATAAATTCTTTGTAATGATTTTTTTGCTTGCTGTAACAGATGTAAATATGCTGCCAGGTTATCAGGCATTTTGATGGATGCAAAGCGGACTTGGTTGTCTGTGATGGTGCCCCTGATGGTAAGATTGCATGCTAGATGAGTGGTTCATAACCATGGTACATGTGTTCATGGTACTTCTGTTTCTTACTTCGCTTTGGATGATTGCAGTTACTGGACTTCATGATATGGACGAGTTTGTTCAGTCCCAGCTTATATTGGCGGTTGGTATATTTTGCTCTGTCTCTGCTTATCAATTTAGATCAGAGATACTTTTTGGAAGCAATTCGCACTGTCCATAAGATACATTGCCCAAAAATAATGCTACCTTAACACTGCAGTTTATGTTCGGCATTCTACCTTAAAATGTTTACTTTCGGTGCAATACCTTATTTGTATTTTTGTATTGAACATTGGGCCATGTTTACTCAACCTTTGGATAACCGTTGTTGTTTATGTTGTAGAACTACATGGTGTAACACTACGGTTCCATTAACTTGTTATATTTTCAACTAGTTGCAGTTTTCATTGGCTTAGTTTTCCAGATTGAACTTGCAAGTTGCTTGTTTATTTGGCTAATTTGTGTATATATATGTGTTGCATTTAGGCACTGACAATTGTGACTCATGTACTCAAAGTTGGTGGAAAATTTGTTGCGAAGATTTTCCGGGGTAAAGATACAAGTCTCCTGTATTGCCAGGTATTGGTTGGTGCTGGTTTGCTTGTCTGGTTAGGAATTTCCATATGTACTTCAGAAACATTTTGTTTGATCGAGGAAGTTAGTCATCAGTTTTCATGTGTCTTTTCTGTATAGGTTGATTACAAATAGTCTATATTGTTATCCAGATTGTTGCCTCAAGTTTTTCTCTCAATTGTACACGGTAGAGTTGTCATGATATTGCTACAATTTTACACGCTGTTTAGTAGAAGTGGCATTTAACTTACTGATTCAGTCTAGATGTTTGCACAAGGTGTTTATGTGGAAACGGTATAGTGCTTATTGCTATCAATGTTTTATGCAGTTAAAGCTGTTCTTCTCACAAGTTACATTTGCAAAGCCAAAAAGCAGCCGCAACTCAAGTATCGGTAAGCCTTCGTTGCTTAAAAGGAGAATGGGTCGGCATGTACCTTTTGTATGTCTGCCTATTTTCCCATATGACACGTCATTTTTGTCGCATTACTGATATTCTGATGTTTTTGTCTTTTTAGCATCGATAATATTTTCCGCTTGATGGGAAGTGTTTTTTTATATGGTCTTAACTTTATGTTTGTCAAACAGAGGCATTTGCAGTTTGCGAGAACTACTCACCTCCAGAGGGCTTCAAAGAGAAAGATTTATATCACCTGCTGGAGAAAGTGGGAACTCCTTCTGGGGCTGATGATTTAGGTACTGAGAATGATATGCTCTACTGCCGCAATAGGCTGAATGTATGATACATGATACTAACTTCTCTATGCTATTTTTCACGTGCAGATTGCAGAAGCGGATGGTTGGAGGGACCAAACAAGGTCTACATCCCGTTTCTGGCTTGTGGCGACCTCAGCGGTTACGATTCAGACCGTTCATACCCCCTCCCGAGCACAGAAGGCGGCACCTACCAGAGCCTAGATCCAGTCCAGCCTCCCATCGCCCCGCCGTACAAAACTGCGTTGGAGATGAAGAAGGCGTCTAGCCACGGTGCTGGCGCAGATACCGGCAAATCATCTCTCGACCCCTAAACTACATTATAGCTGCAGTTTATGCTCATCTACCCGATCGCCACATGGAAACATGTGAATCGGCATGCAGCGACGTTCAGCACATGTTGCAGAGTAGATGCTGAAGTTGAAGCTGAATTTTGGTTATTCATCCAATCTTGAAGGCAATAGCATGTAGAAGAGATGGTATAAACCGAGAGGTATGCATGCCATGTGCCAAGCAACTCTGTAATGAACTAAGCCTGGGAGGGCGCTCCTATGGATTTTCGACTAAGCCTGGATCATCATTGTAGTACTTTGACTTGTGGTTATTTCTGGTATTTTCCATATTGCTGTGTGTAAGTACAAAAATCCTGATCCTACCAGCCTGGGATCGTGGCAAACGGTGGTTTATGAGAAATTCAAAAATGAAGTCTTGAATTAAACGCAGTTGATTATTAAGCAATGTGAAGGAGAGCGGCGATTTGGCGCCCAGGGGTATAAAAGCAACCCTTTCTTCTTCCTCTAGCCCAATCTTTCCCATTTGAACTACCCTCCATTAGATCTTGAAAAAGCTCACACCCCATTGATTCCTCCAACAAATCTCGCCCAAACTTTGATGATTCAAAGAGGAATTTGTGACCCCCCTACTTGTACTTACCAACCTTGTTACTCCAGGAGTTTGGAGGCTGCTAAGCAGTAGGAGTCTCCAAAACACTTTGATGTGTGTAAACCATGGTATATCTGCTAACAGTGGATACAATCATGCTAAAATACTGTTGTTTTTTCAATACTTTGGTTTTTACAATAATTTGCTGCCAAACACACCCAAATGGTTGGCGGCAAAACATCTCTCGGTTTTTCCAATTGCTAGCCCAAGTTTGTCTAATGTGTGGCAATCCACCAGGCGGGGGCAGGATATGTACTCCACGAGCTGCCCAGGTAGCTTATCCAGCAGACCTTGGAGAACCTTCTGACCTGCACACAAAATTGTTGCCGTTCAGTGATGGGTGTCGCAGTTATTTTTCAGGTCAGGAATAGCCACGGTGGTAAAGCAGCCGGAGTTAGTCGAAGGTATGTGAAACTGCTGCTGACCTATTTTTCTTCATGCGAGCAAACTGTACAATGTTCCGGCTCGCGACATGACCTGTTGAGCTTTCCAGCCGCTTACCGTAGCCCGCCTCTAGCATCTGACAAAGCCAGGGGGAATTGTCAGATAAACATTAGTGATACTTCATGTTGTAGTGAAAAATAACCAGGCAGCCTTTGCTTATCAGGCAAACTACATGTGATTAGTTGAATTGTTTCTGGAGGTGCAAGTGAATTCCTGCATCTTCGTTGGACGCATGGCACCGCAGATGCCGTTGAAGTGCGCTCATGAAGCTCAATTCTGAAAATATTCAGTAAATGTGTACCTTCATTTCTGTGAAATCAGCATCCCCTATTCCCACAATGATAATAGACAAGGGCAACTCTGATGCCCTCACAATAGAATCTACTGTTTCTTGCTTGTCAGTAAATTCTCCAGCCTGCAAACAATGCTTGGGTGAATTTTGTGAACTGACAGCGATCACATGAGGATATCTGATTACATACCGTAATAATGAGCAAGACCGAATATGTTTTACTTCCATTTTCCACAGAATGGCTGACAATTTCTGCAGCTTTGTTGATCACGGGCCCAAACATGGTTGGCCCCGCAAGGGAAACCAATTTTAGAGTAGATTCATAAGCTGCAAATGCCTCAGCAACTCCTGTGAGCTGTGATAGGAATACAAGTCCGTAAACATCAAAAGGCGGTCTAAGAAATACAAGTGCTATCAGCTGCAAAAAATGCATCACATCTGCAAAAGTGATATATAAGCAATATGATTAAAATATCATTAGTTATTCTGTACTATTATACACGTTCTGCTCTAACATTTTGGCAGCATTCAGCAACAATTCTGGAACAACATCATTTTGTAGCACGATATTTCTTGTGCCAATAGATCGAACATGATAAGAACATCACTATTTTGTAACCATGACATTCATGAGTCGAACAGGAATCTAATTTCTGAGTCAACAATATCTGCCTGCTAACATTTGCAAGGCCGAAGGGTATTCGAAGCTTAACAGAACTGGGCTCTGGAGCGCTACGTTCTCGTGTGTGAAACATTAGTTGTTCAGTTAAATACTACTGATGAAAAACAAGTAAATGAACGAAGTACATAATGAATCTTACCTCCTCACTGACCAAGTTGAAACAGCGTGATAGATGATGGCCTTGTATAGATGCACCAAAACCCAATGCTTGAATTTTGCTACCATTGCCATACGACCGCAGAACTTTGCCGACCCCTTGTATTGCCTGGTGCATCATATGGTTCAATGAGAAGGCCTTCAGTTTCAAGAATTTCGAATTGACGTCATAAAATTCCTAACCTGCTGGTATAAGTTTAGACTGCCAGAGGGGTCAATGTAGTGCCAAGACCATTGTGAACCAGGATTACCATTATTTGCTGGAAACACAAGCACAAAAAAATCGTACATAAACAACAAATCTTTAACATAGCTACATAAAAATCATTTAAGCTGTTAATTAATAAACTAACCTGTAAAATCTATAGCCACCATAAACTTGAGCTCAAAACCGTAGGATATATAGTCCAAGAAAGTATATTTTACCTTTTCCTGGAAATTATCCAAGAATAGTTTTCCTTTCTTTCTTTTTAAGAGCTGTCCTTTCAAAAGAACAAAGATTGCTTACGTCAAGAGGCTAGAAGGAGTGATTTTTTGTTAAGTAGATTGCATCGTATAATTAAAATCTAACCTTCCTTTGTCCCTTATGGCTGTATAAATCTGCTCCAGCTTTTGACTTATACAGTGTTTCAAGCTCACTGACAGTTGTATGGAGAGTCCTATTTGTCAAAACAGTAATGAAAATGATTAAACTAAGGGATCAATGGCAAAATATGCCAAACTACTTTCTCAACAAACCTACCCAATAATTCTGTGATTTCCATTGGCATCAAAATCTAAACACTCAACTAGCAGTGGGGTATCCTGAAATAAAGTCACAGGTTGAAAAACAAAAGATCAGATTAACCTTGAATTGCACATGGGCAAAACTTGGCGACGAAAATATTCATTTTCGGAATAATAGCACTAACTTGGCACCCGCCAAAAAGATAAATGTACTTGCCTTGCTACCATACTGTTGTGATGTCAGTGCCATAGGCCTCCAAACAGGTTTTAAACTGTTATCGACCACTTCTGTTTCACAGAGAGGAATTGCAGTAGGACTTTCTGACAACCTTGAGATTCTCAGGAAGGGATCCTGCATAACATAAATCAATCATTTACAACTGCAACTAATCTGCCACCTTATAACTACCAAGGAAGTTATACATACACTTTTTGAGTCAGTGCCCTTGTTATACAGGTTCAGGCAGTGGAATGTCATCTCAACTGCCATCCTTGACGAAACATTTTCTTGAGCATGAACAGTCAATGTGCTATGTAGTGGAGCTCCATAATCATTTCGGAGGTTCAGTTTTAGGCTCCGATTTGGCCTTGTCAGTACCTGGGAAAACAACAAAGGGGTGCAAAATAAAATGTAAGGAGAATGAATTTTTGTTTCTTTTCCTTCATTTGCATTTATTTAGGGAAATTATATAGTGCAGCTGGATTATGCATTGGATCATCTAACTGATGTTGGACAACCTCGGATAAACTGCAGATGGCTTCCCCTAGAAAATATTGATCACCCCAACACAACATCTGCATAAGATAAATGATTTAGACTTCAATAGTTGCGTATGAAGTAACAGACTAGAAATTCCAAGGAGGCTATTATATTAAGGAAGAAGAATTGTTACAGAGATACATGGCCTAACATATCAATGGAACAAACTTAGGCTAACCTTATAGAAAGAAAAACAGAAAACAGTTAAAAGGTACATGATCATGAAGGAGGCTATAATGTTGCTGCCTTGTGTGAGTCACTAAGGTAAAAGATAGCCTAAAGAAAACTTGCAATTATTTTTCTGCTAAACGAAACAATTCTAACATCAGCACATCTTCCAGATTAATATTCTGTCCAAATTCTACCTCTTTGTTTTGAGCACTCGTTGATTGTATATGGACAATGTGAGTTTTCATATCTTTCGTCTTTTAACCCGCAAAAATCTTTCGTCTTTTGACCGATGTTTCATTACGCAGGGGCAATAATGAGCAAACAAACACAGGTAAAATGCTCACATGTGTGCGGAAGAAAGAATGAGGCCCCAAACGTGTAATCTGGCTACATGTTTAATACCATTTACTGAGTCCATCTGTTTGGAGGCTTAATTCTTTGTTGGGAAAATATGCATCACCATGTAAGATTGTTTTGGTAGAAAGCAATGTGCTGAATTCTTTCACCATTTTACTAGGCATGTTGATTATGTTTTAACATATTGGCCATTTTCTCCTGCATGACTGCATAATATTGTACTGACCACAGACCTCTTTTCAATAATTATTTTCTATTAGCACGAAAGGATTAAAGGATTTACACCACTAAATGTGGCCATACAAGAATAATGAAGAAAGTGAAATAAAACAACAAAGCTTGTCTTGATTTCAAACATGGCTCCAACAAAAACATGAATTACGGGCCCAGAATATACCTTCACTGGTGTATTGAGATGCTTTTTGGCAATGTCATATATCCTGAATCTATGATGAGCCAAAAAAAAGAAGCACTCAGTATGAGATTTCTAGAAGTAATGAGTATTTTATATTTTTATAAACTTACGTGAGTGGTTGCACAACCGCAAATCTGTAATTTATTATGGTTCTCGTGACCCACAATGGTTCCAGTGAATTCAATATCACTTCAGTGCGGCCAATCTCTTCAAGGTCTTCATTTACTTTTGTGTAAACCACTAAAATAGCATTAGTCTGCACCAAGCAAAGTAGATGACAGTTATAGGCTCTGGTACACACATGTACTGTAAAAGATTTTGTACACCACAATGAAAACTGGACAGCATGATACATGTGTACTGATGCAATAACATATTCAAACACAATTAAATTGAATTAAATAAAGCATTGCAATGAACTTTGGCGTACAGACAAAGATATCAAAATAATAACGAAAACAGAGCAATCTACCGTGAAAATGAGGCGCATCGCTTTCTGCAATGGTGGTTTCATGTTTCAGCTATTCGGAGCATAAGCCATATTTTCTTAGATACAACTAATATTGGGATGCAAAAGGTATTTTTCCACTGGAATTGTAGTTCTTTACATACAACTTATAGGGCTAAATTAGAAATCCATTTCTTTTTGCCTTTTGTATCACAACTATCCTCATAAAACTACAAGCCTAAACAATGCCAATTTGGAACTCCCGATATTGCTGAGCACACACTTTTTTGGTTCTAGAAAAAGGTTAGAAAATACAAATAACACGTGGATATAGCAAACTCGGTCCGGTCCCTTGGGAGCGCAAAAGATAACTAACATTGAGCAACATCTAGTTCAGTTCCAAGACTTCATTTCACTTTCAAAGTTATTGTCCAAAAATTGAGCCGCACAAGCAGGAAGGGAATATGAATGCAGAGATTGAAATGTGGGAACAACTGAATGTTAGTTCTTACCTCAAAAGGAGTATCTGCATTTCCCAACTTGGAAGCTGAAAAAGATAACTGTAATGCAGGAATATGGCGATAGGTCAGTGAAATGGGATCATATTGACATCCACTATCAGCTCGAGTTAATCATGCAACGCCCACTACGTCGAATTGGTTCTTCTATGTTACTGCTGGCTCAGGTTAGAAAAGAAGAGGAAAAAGCTTGCTACTCTTCTAGCATATACTACGTAGATTATTGTAAGGTCTAAACATTTTAACAGATAAACAGAGACTAAAAAATTCTTCTAGCCCAAAATTCAGTCATCGGCATGAATTATGACTCATGACACATAGGTGGCACACAAATCGCTGCAAGCATATATATACTTGCTTCACTCAGACTTAGTGGTATTATGTTTTATTGAACAACTTCTAAACTACAGGGAACTTAATTAATCATTTAATCTTATAATTGCCTCCAACCGATCATGGATAAAACGTCCACGACTGCCGAGCGCTGAAGTGAGCATATATACCTCGAGAGGGGTGTAGAGGCCGTGAAGCGCGTGGCTGTTCACCCAACACTGGCTCTTCCCCGCTGCGGTGTAACATCCCAAATTTTCAATTTGGAATGTTATACATTAGATCATCGTTGCATATCATATTTTTTTTTGCATTTTGGTTGATCCTAGAAATTCTACGCAACTCAATGACCCACGGAGAGAGTTGGGGATTTCGTTATTTTCATATTTGAGTTTTCTCAAATTTTGAGAATAGGATCATTTGATTTTATTTATTTTATCATCAGTTATTTCTATTACAAAAATATGAGAGAGGGAATAAAATGACTTTCCCAAAATAAAGAAATATTGAGGATCAAATAATAAAATCAAATAAGATTTTATTTCGGAGTTTTTCGGTGTTTTATTTGAATTTAGGAAACATGTGCGTTTTTTAAAATTGCATTTAGGTCCCAAATAAATGTTCACCTTGTGCGGCTTGATTTTAGAAGCCCGCGAAAATTTATCTCGGAATTTTTGGAGTCCGTTT
>NW_024117475.1:0-8279 GCF_003073215.2 Triticum urartu | reverse complement strand
CCACCATAGTCCTCGATAATATTGTAGCGGTGCTTAGGCAAAGCCCTGCTGCAGTAGTACATCAAGATCGTCACCACGCCGTCGTGCTGACGGAACTCTTCCCCGACACTTTGCTGGATCGGAGTCCGGGGATCGTCATCGAGCTGAACGTGTGCTAGAACTCGGAGGCGTCGTAGTTTCGGTGCTTGATCGGTCGGGCCGTGGAGACGTACGACTACATCAACCAAACACTTCCGTTGTCGATCTACAAGGGTACGTAGATCACACTCTCCCCCTCTCGTTGCTATGCATCACTATGATCTTGCGTGAGCGTAGGAATTTTTTTGAAATTACTACGAAACCCAACAGCGACCGTTTGCGTAGTTTCTCATCTTACGCTTGTACCCATAAGTTAGCCACCATACAATGCTTAGCCGCTTGTTGCAGCCTCACCACTTATCCATTTCATACCCATTAAGCTTTGCTAGTCTTGATACCCATGGTAATGGGATTGCTGAGTCCTCGTGGCTCACAGATTACTACAACAAGAGTAGCAGGTACATGTAATGCGATGATCTGACGCGAGTGCGATGCTTGCTTGTTTTGGAGTTCCTCTTCTTCGATCGAGGGATAGGTTCCGGATCGGGGAACCTGGGATTAGCAGGGTGGATGTCATTCTTCTTTTTCGTTTGATTTCATCCGTAGTCGGATCCTACTCTTCTGTATGATGATTGCTATGTATGGATGTACTGTTCTATTCATGTTGTAGCTTGTGGCAAGTGTAAGACTTTACCTTGTATTCTCATCTATTCAGTACATGGTATGTTGTAATGATATCCACCTTGCTATGCGCTCAAAATACGATTGTGCCCCAATCATGAATTCATCACGTGATTGGGATAGAATCGCATCTTGGGCGCGACATCCCGTGTGCACGGTACACGTCCGTGCGCACGGGGTGCTACAGCAGCCCAGGCCCGTGCGCACGAGGGTGCGCGTTCTTGCTACAGAAGCCTCCTGGGAGGCCCATGGACACGAGGTCCCGATGGCCCGTGCGCGCGGGGTCGCTTGGGAGGTGTTGTTTCATCTTCTTGGACTCCTTCTCCTTCCTCGTGGCCTTGGTATGCTTCTCCTACTCCTTTTGAGGTGTCCCTCGGCTGCTTGGTGACGTTTGTCTTCGTACCTCGGTTTCGATGGCGCGTGCTCGAGCTCTTGTCATAGGTCCACGTGTTGCTTGATGCGTTCATGCAGAGTCCATGGGGATGATGGAAGGATGCTCTGCATCACAAGGGCAAGGAGGAAGTGCTGGTGCAGGATCACCCAAGCGCCAAGGGAGGAACTATGGCCACTACCATCAGGAGTCAGGACCAAACCACTTCTGCAAGGTTATCCTTGCTCCAAAGCTGGAGAATTTGCCATTGCCTTTGGACTTCACGAAGCACTTCCCCGCCATCCCTACAGAGTTCAAGCTCAGGGCGAACACCAACTGCGCATGGAGGGTGACGGTGAGGGTGATCAACGATAGGGTCACCCTTGATCAGGGTTGGGCCACCTTCACCGCCGTTCACCAGATCATGATCGGGTACATGCTGACGTTCAAGCTGCCGACCCCCGACACCATGAAGGTGATCGTCTTCAACGACGAGGGCGTGGAGGTGGTCACCAAGTGCAAGGAACATGACAACGCCTTCGCCGTGATTGCTTGAGCTCCTGTTGCCCGTTCCTTGTTGGTCCTTGGTTTAAGACTTGGGTCTCGTCTAAGACTTATCATACTATGTTCATTTAAAACTTGTGATGCGTGTGGTTAAGACTTGTGTTTGTACCTAAGATTATTCTGTTGCTCCTAGTTTAGTTTTTAGTAGTTCATGTGTGTCTTTGGTAACCTCACCACATCATGGAGGAGGTTATCACACAACTTTCCTGAATGTAACCAAACAGTCAGACTTGTGATTCCCCTCAAACAAGTCGGCAACCAAACAACAGGCCTTGGGTTTGGGCACATGCAAGCTAGAGGGGATACACGCAACCAAACTAAGTGTAGATGTTGATTTTTGGGCAACCAAACAACAAGCCTTGGGTTTGGGCACATGCAAGTTAGAGGGGATACACGCGAGAGGGCACCATCTGAACCCATGGGCATATGCACCCATTTTTCATAAAATGCATTTTAAGCACGTTTTAAAATGTCAAAAAAATCAAAAAAAAAATATCACGCATACATGTTCGCAAATGTGTGTACGCGGCACAAAGTTTTATGAAAAAATATCTTCTTGTTTTGCCTCCGTAAAAAAGACAAATTTCAATGCTTTTAAATAATGTTTCACGACATAAATTTTTGTCTTTTTTGCACAAGCCACAAAAAAGTTATTTTTCCGTGAAACTTTATGCACGTACATAGAACATGAAGACCCGTGCAATTTTTTTCAGATTTTTTTAGAATTTAGAAATGTGTTTTTCAAAGTGGGTTCATATGTACCTGGGTTCATCCATGCACCTCTCGGATACAGGCAACCAAACTAAGCGTAGATGTTGATTTTTAGCCTGTATATGCTCAACCAGACCAGTTGGGACAAGTAACGCGTCCCCACTACACCGGGCAGCGCTCAAGCAAAACTTCCTTGGATATGGAAGCGCACAAAATGCGAGTACATCACGATTAAAATGAGTGAACAGATGTTTCCACGTTTCATATAAAACTTCAGTGCTTTGCGTGAAGTATTGACACCTAAATATTTATTCATCCCTGCAAAATTACATAACGAGTATCTAGCCCATGCTGTTTATACATTACACCTGGTAAGTTACATAACAGATAAGCCTCGGAGAGACCACAGGTGAGCCACTAAAGATACAACTTTCTTTTACGCAATGTGACGCGTAGAATCTGTAACTTGTTAGTAAGCTCCAGGAGGGCAAATTCTGCTTTATATGCTAAGAAATTCGATGTCCTCCTCAGCAAGGAACGTCTTCCCTCTGTTAGCATTGTTGGCTCTCCGCTGGGAGGGTGGAGGGCCTCGCTGCGTAAACCGAACATCTTAGCAAACATAGGTGTGTGTGTGTGCATGTGGTTTCAGTTGTTAACAGGATGAGAAATGGTGAAATTGTGTTTGTTAATACCTTACGCAGAACAAATGCGAGGTAGAGATAGGACACTTCCCACTCATCCTGCGATAGTGTGCCTGCGTAACTCAACTATGTTAAGGCAATGAAATGACATTTATTTAGAACAGTGAATTTAGTAGGTAATCTACTTACTTTGGACCGATCGTCCATCACCAAGAGCACCCAGCCTTCGCATGAGATCAGCAAATTCAGGCTTTTGCAGGTACTCATGTACAAATTCGTGGAAGTTCTTCATTAGAACCAGCTCTAAATCATACTGCAAAAAAGGGACAATTTTTTGGTCATAATCTCAGCATCCATCAGAGCAAATTTGTAAAAGAAAAACTAATGATACAGAAAAATATTTTAGCATTAATTTCGTAAATAATGAAATGAACTAGGTCGAAATGAGGAAATAAAAACACAGTTCACCATAGCAGACTAAGCAATAGATTAGTTGCATACCTCCTCTGCCAGTAGTTTGAAGAGATGGAATGGAACAACCCACTCCGGGCAATCAACTGCGTCCTGCATGTTGGCAACGAGTAAAAATAGGAAGCTAGGCACAGCATACGGCAATAAACACCCAAGTTGTAACAAGACATGTATGTCAGATAAGGGCAATGCCAAGAACATCAGTTTCACACTATTCAAAAGTTGATCCTGTTCTCACCTCTAAATGAAACTTGTACTTGATACCAAAAGGCCTGGATGCGGGGAATTTCTACGTCATTGTGAAAAAAAAAGGATCAGTCAGTAGTGAAAACTAACATACAAGTAGTTATTATAAATAAATAAATAAATAACTACCTTTTCGTTGTACTCTTCACCAAAGGTAATCCAGTAAACACTGTTTCCAAACTCCATCCCGTCAGCTGAGGATATAAATTTCTATCAAACATCTTGTGACAAGTACGGTCCAATTTGATGAGATCAATCAAATTATAAATCAAGATAGTAACATACTTTCTCTTAGCCTTTTAATAATGACATTAGCATCAGGCATCGTTCCAATGAAAGTGCCTCCAGGACGAAGCAATGCAGATATATTAGCAAGGGCTTGTCTTGCACGTGCTTCAGTTGACCATGAGTAGTGCATTGCAAACTGAGATACATAAAAAGAACAATCAGAAATTCAGAATTGGTCAACAGTCAAAACAGTTAGCTCGTTATAATCATACCCATTTGTACTTATATTTTATTTGCTTGACATAACAATGATACTTAAATTTGTTTGAACAATGATTCTAATATTTAACAGTGGTTATATTTACAGAAGGTTTCTGAAATACAAAGTTGTTTTGCAATTGGAAGTAATAGATGGTTGAACTAACCAAATAATAACAACAAACTTCCTTGAACATATAAAGATAGGTCACTCACCTGGCAGCTGCATATGTCAAATGGAGCATCCTCACATAGATACTCATCCAGACGAGTCTACAACAATATGAAAACAGAAGCATTGTGATGCACTTCATAATTATTGATGAGCATCTGAAGAGTACCACAAATAATAGATTTATATACATATGGGGCAAAGCATATTTTCCTGATGATGTGAAAGTATAAGAAGAATCATCCATAATGACAAAATGCATGGATATGTTGGCACGAGTTTTATTCAACACTTGGAACAAGCTATGGCACTATGTCTGTCTGCGCGTACAGAGCACACCATCACGGTAGGTTTGATTAATTTGGTAAACTGTACTACCATTTATGATCACCTTTACCTCGTAACAATCAGCACAAATAAGCCGTGCAGGAAAGCTGAACTTCTTCCTTCGCTGTTGATCAGTATCACCGTTATAACGGGTCATACAATCTTTTATCTGCAAGTTTAAAGCTCCAACATCATGAAAACACACTTATTTGAAGTCTACAAGAGGTAGGGAGGAAACCAAAAGCAAATACACAAGTTTCTGTGGTCCAGAACCGCTGATAAATCTGGATGTTCTTTTATGAAGGACACTGAGTAAAAACAAGTTGAATATATACGTTGAGATAAGTTTAAACGTTCAAATGATTATTGTACAGGTTACAAATAACAATATAACAGTACCTTCTATATCTATATATGCATATAATATAGATTTATCATGTTACGAGAAACTAACCGAGCCTTCTGCAATATCAACGCCTACATAATAGCCAACCCTGGCCTTATCCCACTTTATCAAATCCCCTCCCTGCATTACATAGCAAATCAATATATGTCAGCACTAGCTTGGAACTACAAGAATCCCAGCTTATCTTAATTAACACGCACAAAAACAGTGCTTACCTTGCCACAGGCAAGATCTAGAACGCAGTCTCCTGGACGCGCATACAGCTGGACCAGGACGCTCTTTATCTGCGAAAGGTGAGGTTTGAGGATTAGCGTGGCTTCTTACTGGTTCCACCCAACATTGTAGAGGTGACAATTTCTCAAGAGTTTGAGGAGATGAATGGATGGGTAGCACAGCTAGTAGTGTACCCAGTTGTTGAGCTTCTTGAGGTGGATGATGGGGCTGTTCTCGCGCTCCTCGAGCGTCTGATTCGATCGGGCGCTGTAGTGGTCTGCCACCCGCCGCGCGCTGTTCCGCTCCTCCGAGTACCCTTGTTGTCCCCCGTAGCCGCCGCCGCCGCCGCCTACGCAAAGCCCAAACCCTAGTTAGCTATCCGCAGCACAGAATTGGGGGTTAGCGGGCAACTGGATTGGGTCTGGTGAAGAAGGCGGGGAATAGATACCTGCGCCGAACTGGCGCTTTTGGGCGGAGGCGAGGGAGGAGGAGGGCTCGTCGCGGGGTCGCTTGTTCATCACCCCGGCGATCGCGGACGGCGGCGCGGCGAGGAGAAGGCGGGGCCGGGACGGGGCCGCGCGGAAGATAGGGCGGGACGGGACAGGCTCGCGGGGTGGAGGGCGTACAGGGGGCGGAGGACGACCGGCGGGCGGAGCTCCGGTGGCGGAGGAGCAGTCGAGAGAGCGAAGAAAGCGGGGCGGTCTGCGGGCGTCGTTCTGGACGAAACAGAATTGAGGAGCGCCCTATTGGATTTCAGTCAGGGTCCCTTCCCATCTCACATGGCGTAATTGATTTGACAGGTATCTCCAAATTACCCCTAATATAAAACGAACGCGCGGATAGTGATACGGGAGAACCGCCATCCATCCCTCGATCGTACGCAATTTACAAACAACATGCAAACACGACGAATACATGCAAACTATATAATAAAACCTAAAATTACTTAAACTACCTTGTTGCGTACGGTGATTCGTACGTCAAGCCGGCTGATCAGCGACACCTCCATCGCTGTCATCAGACTCGCCCTTCCAGTGGTGAAAGGGCGCGAGGGCGTGGCAGCCCTGCCCGGCCGTCGCCCGACGTTCGCAGAGGAGTCGCTCCACTTCCTCTTGCAATATGCAGAGGGCCGTTGTGGCCAACGCCAACCTTGGCCTTGCCCCTATCGGCGGCTGATGAAGCTATGTATCTAGGGTAGGGTCATGGACCTGTCCTAACTGCCCTAACCAAGGACATCTCTAGAAGAAATCACTTTTCAATCGACTTGGAGGTGTTCCACTCGACAGACTCGAAGACACTCGACCAAGAAGCAATCACTCGACCAAGATCCAATCACTCGACGGCCAGGAGACCTAAAGTCACTCCGCACGCTAACGGTCGGTCATTAAGTAGCTTTTATGATCATCATAGCACTTTATTAGGGGCGTTACCAGTAACGTCCGACCTTAATGTATTTAAAACCCTGCATAACTGAGGGCCGGAGGGGTCTGGCGAATTCTATATAAACCACCCCCATCCTCAGTGTAAAGGGTTCGCACCCCTGTAATTCATACACACATAATCCAGTCGACCGCCTCCGGACTCCGAGACGTAGGGCTATTACTTCCTCCGAGAAGGGCCTGAACTCGTAAACCTTGTGTGCTTACAACTACTCTATAGCTAAGATCTTACCTCTCCATACCTACCCCCCTACATTACTATCAGACTTAGAATCACGACAGTTGGCGCCCACCGTGGGGCGGTGTCTTAGCGATTTGTTGGAGGACTTGCGATCTTTTCCGATCCAAATCATCATGGTTTCTGGTGGAGTTTTGGTGGAGGGCCGCGAGATCCGTCTCGGCGCGCTCACGTTCATCGCCGACGACTCCGCTTGGCTTCAAGAGGCTCCGCTCGACGTCGACGCACTCCCTGTCCGTGGGGCAACGCACTTTCGCGCATGCGTCCGCGGCGTCCTCTTGCGGCAACCTCGACCCATTATCGGTCAGCCCCTGTGTTGTCCTCCCTCCCTGTTTCCCGCCGGCGCAAGCGCTCCAATCGGTCGAGACTTCAGCGGTGGGTGAGACACGTGGTGGCACGCTAGTCGGCCACCCCTCAAGTCGCGGCGATCGAGCCCGACGAATCCCTCTACGGCCTGTTCGACTGGCTCCGTAGAGACCGCATCCGAGTGCGACAACAGTGATCAGGCGGCGGAGGTTCTGATGGTCGATGGACCGCGCTGTCCTCCTGGTTTTCCCCGCGCCGACAGAGGCGCAGGTGGAGGCGACCCGTCGCATTCCCATGAGGAATATTTCCCGAGCCTCTCACGTCGCTGTAGAGAAAAGAACTTCGTCGCCGGAACATGGATGCACTGCACACTCCTATCGTTGGAGAAACCCCCGAGGCTCGTGCCTTGGAGGACGCGCGCCTGGCAAACTTGGCTGAGCGCACTCGACTGGAGAACCTCCAGCGAGCACTCGACGAGCGTGTGCGACAGCGGGTTCCAGAATCTAGTCGACGTCAGCTCTTTCCGCCCCCACAGGTATATCGAACTCCGATTCAGAATTTAGCAGCTGCAGCCCGTATAGCAGAGTCGATTCAGCCTTCCCAGTCAGAGGCTGGCAGAGGCTTGCTGCAGATCAGAACGTTACTCCGGGCAGCAGGAGACCAGAATTCCGCTGTTTCTCAGTCACGGAACAGGATTCATAGCAGATCCATTGCTGCAGACACAGTCCAGTCGGCTCATAGCCCAAGATCGCCCCCGAGGCGTGAGGGACGTGGGGACCGGCGTGATCAGTACGGAAAACGTGAGAAGTATGATCACCGATTCAATCGTGACGATCGACGTCGAGTGCCCACCCCTCCCCCGAGGAGTGGATCGTATGTGCCTCGACAGCAGGATGACAGGCGCCCTCATAGTGTTGGGCGAAGGATCCA
>NW_024117474.1:0-23552 GCF_003073215.2 Triticum urartu | reverse complement strand
GGGTTGTGGGCACGGTGTGGGGCCAACACCGGGAGTGAGGGGGGGGGGGCATGGGTCCCGGCTGGTGCCACGAACCGGTACAAAAGTATACCTTTAGTACCGGTTGGTGGCACCAACCGGGACTAAAGGCCTTTTGCTCCCGCATCGCGGCACGAAAGTTTAGTCCCACCTCGCTAGCTGAGGGAGCTCGAGAGTGGTTTATAAGCCCCACTCCCGCTGCCCTCTCGAGCTCCTCAAAAAATGCAGGCTTTCGGGTCTAAACATACTGTATCTACCTGTGGGCCTATTGGGCCTTCTACGGGCCTGAATCCTGACCCATGGGTGGGTTTCTAGTCGTATTCAGGCCGTGGTGGCCCAATAGATGGTATTTTTTATTTTATTTTTCCTAGTTTATTTCTTTTCTTTTTTGCTTTATTTATTTTATTTTGTTTCTACTTACAACAAAATACTTATTTATTTTATTTTATTTTGTTTCTAATTACTTATTTATTTTATTTTATGATAATTCTTTTTGCTATTAAAGTTCCTAACAAAAAAAGTTCTTTATAAAAATTCTTTTTGCTTTTAATGATCTTGAACAGAAAATACGTTGATAATTTTAGTTTCATAAATTTTATTTATATTATTAAAGTTTATTTTATTTTGTTTCTACTTATATATTTTATTAAAATTTATTTTATTCTGTTTCTAATTACTTATTTATTTTTTATGATATTTGTTATTTTCCATGCATTTACTGATTATTTTGAGCTATAAGACCCTGAAATTGAAAAGCAGTAGAAATGAACTCTGAAAAGGTTGAAAGTTGGCATGGTATCATCATTTCACCCACATAGGATGTGCAAGAAAGTAGAGAGGGTTACGGCAAAAACTGGATGCACTTCGTGTACAAAACGAACAATCTGTTTCGAAGTATCAGGATTTCATACGGAAACTCATCTGTTACAACATGCATTTCAAATGAACTACAAAAAGGTTGAAAGTCGGTATGGTATCATCATAATAGTTGTGGAGAGAAAGTCTTCACTTTTTTCGCTTGTGTGCTTTGCTTATTGCGCTGTAACCATGGATAATCTTCATCGTTTATCAGGACGCTTGGGTCGGCCTTGACTTTGAATGGAGGAATTTCATGAAACTTTTCATAATCTTCAGACATGTCTATCTTGCCCTCCACTCCCACAATGTCCCTTTTTCCTGAAAGAACTATGTGGCGCTTTGGCTCATCGTATGATGTATTCGCTTCCTTATCTTTTCTTTTTCTCGGTCTGGTAGACATGTCCTTCACATAGATAACCTGTGCCACATCATTGGCTAGGACGAACGGTTCGTCAGTGTACCCAAGATTGTTCAGATCCACTGTTGTCATTCCATATTGTGGGTCTACCTGTACCCCGCCTCCTGACAGATTGACCCATTTGCACTTAAACAAAGGGACCTTAAAATCATGTCCGTAGTCAAGTTCCCATATGTCCATTATGTAACCATAATATGTGTCCTTTCCCCTCTCGGTTATTGCATCAAAGCAGACACCACTGTTTTGGTTGGTGCTCTTTTAATCTTGGGGATCATGTAAAATGTATTCCCATTTATCCGTATCCTTTGTAAGTCAATACATTCGAAGATGTTCCCCTGGACAACGAGTACAACTCATCACAAACAGTGGTGTCACCCCTGAGACGTGTTTCCAACCAACTGCTGAAAGTCCTGATGAGTTTACATGTAATATAGTCGTCACACTGCTCCGGGTGTTTGGAGTGCAGACTGTTCTTGTGTTCATCTACATACGGGGTCATCAAGGTAGAGTTCTGTTGAACTGTGTAGTGTGCTTGAGACCAAGAATGCCTGTCCCTGCATATTATTGAGTCCTCTCCTAGCGTGCCTTTTCCAGTCAGTCTCCCATCATACCGCGATTTAGGGAGACCTATCTTCTTAAGGCCAGGAATGAAGTCAACACAAAACCCAATGGCATCCTCTGTTTGATGGCCCATTGAGATGCTTCCTTCTGGCCTAGCATGGTTACAGACATATTTCTTTAGGACTCCCATGAACCTCTCAAAGGGGAACATATTGTGTAGGAATACGGGGCCCAGAATGACAATCTTGTCGACTAGATGAACTAGGACGTGCGTCATGATATTGAAGAAGGTTGGTGGGAACACCAGCTCGAAACTGACAAGACATTGCGCCACATCACTCCTTAGCTTGGTATGATTTCTGGATCGATCACCTTCTGAGAGATTGCATTGAGGAATGCACATAGCATCACAATGGCTAATCGGACATTTTCCGGTAGAAGCCCCCTCAATGCAACCGGAAGCAGTTGCGTCATAATCACGTGGCAGTCATGAGACTTTAGGTTCTGAAACTTTTTCTCTAGAATATTTATTATTCCCTTTATATTCGACGAGAAGCCAGTCGGGACCTTCATACTGAGCAGGCATTCAAAAAATATTTCCTTCTCTTCTTTGGTAAGAGCGTAGCTGGCAGGACCTTCATACTGCTTTGGAGGCATGCCATCTTTTTCGTGCAAACATTGCAGGTCCTCCCATGCCTCAGGTGTATCTTTTGTCTTCTCATACACGCCCAAGAAGCCTAACAGGTTTACGCAAAGGTTCTTCGTCACATGCATCACGTCGATTGAAGATCGTACCTCTAGCTCTTTCCAGTAGGGTAGTTCCCAAAATATAGATTTCTTCTTCCACATGGGTGTGCGTCCCTCAGCGTCATTCGGAACAGCTAGTTCGCCGGGACCCTTTCCAAATATTACGGGTAAATGAGAGACCATAGCAAGTACGTGATCACCGGTACGCAAGGCGGGCTTCTTCCGGTGATCTGCCTCACCTTTGAAATGCTTGCCTTTCTTTCGACATTGATGGTTGGTCGAGAGAAATCAACGATGGCCCAGGTACACATTCTTCCTGCATCTTTCCAGGTATATACTTTCGGTGTCAGCTAAACAGTGCGTGCATGCGTGGTATCCCTTGTTTGTCTGTCCTGAAAGGTTACTGAGAGCGGGCCAATCATTGATGGTCACGAACAGCAACGCATTTAGGTCAAATTCTTCCCCATGTGCTCATCCCATGCATGTACACCTGTTCCATTCCACAGCTTTAAGAGTTCTTAAACTAATGGCCTTAGGTACACATCAATGTCGTTTCCGGGTTGCTTAGGGCCTTGGATGAGAATTGGCATCATAATGAACTTCCGCTTCATGCACATCCAAGGAGGAAGGTTATACATACATAGAGTCATGGGCCAGGTGCTGTGATTGCTGCTTTGCTCCCCGAAAGGATTAATGCCATCCGCGCTTAAAGAAAACCATACGTTCCTTGGGTCACTTGCAAACTCAGCCCAGAACTTTCTCTCGATTTTTCTCCACTGCGACCCGTCAGCGGGTGCTCTCAACTTCCCGTCTTTCTTACGGTCCTCACTGTGCCATCACATCAACTTGGCACGCTCTTTGTTTCTGAACAGTCATTTCAACCGTGGTATTATAGGAGCATGCCACAACACCTTCGCAGGAACCCTCTTCCTGTGGGGCTTGCCCTCAACATCACCAGAGTCACCTCGTCTGATCTTATACCGCAATGCACCGCATACCGGGCATGCGTTCAAATCCTTGTACGCACCGCGGTAGAGGATGTAGTCATTAGGGCATGCATGTATCTTCTCCACCTCCAATCCTAGAGGGCATACAACCTTCTTTGTTGCGTACGTACTGTCGGGAAATTCGTTATCCTTTGGAAGCTTCTTCTTCAATATTTTCAGTAGCTTCTCAAATCCTTTATCAGGCATAGCATTCTCTGCCTTCCACTGCAGCAATTCCAGTAAGGTACCGAGCATTGTGTTGCCATCTTCACAATTGGGGTACAGCCATTTTTTGTGATCCTCTAACATGCGATTAAACTTCAGCTTCTCCTTTTCACTTTCGCACTTTTCCCTTGCATCAACAATGACCCGGCGGAGATCATCATCGGGCACATCGTCTGGTTCCTCTGGATCTTCAGCTTCCTCTTGATCTTCAGCTTCCCCCGTTGCAGCAACATCGTATTCAGGGGGCACATGGTTGTCATCGTCCTCCTCTTCTTCGCTGTCTTCCATCATAACCCCTATTTCTCCGTGCTTTGTCCAAACATTATAGTGTGGCATGAAACCCTTATAAAGCAGGTGGGTGTGAAGGATTTTCTCGTCAGAGTAAGACCTCGTATCCCCAAAATTAGGGCATGGAGAACACATAAAACCATTCTGCTTGTTTGCCTCAGGCACTTCGAGAAAATTATGCAGGCCCTTAATGTACTCAGAGGTGTGTCTGTCACCGTACATCCATTGCCGGTTCATCTGCGTGCATTATATATAATTATGTGTGTCAAAAGTAAGAAAATTAGACAAGTATGTATCTAAACTAAGATTTTTTTTCTTTCAGAAAGAAGATAAGAACAAGAGGCTCACTACGGTGGTGCCGGCGACGAGATCGGCGCGGGTGATCGACAGCGGTGAAGACGAGGACGGGGCGTGACGGACCGCTAAACCTAGATAAATCTCGAAAAAAATGGAGCTCGGAGGTCGAGCTTCGAGAGGAGAAAGCTTAACTAATGTGGCTCGGGCATTTCATCGAACACCTCATGTGCACAGGAGGTGAGCTACAGCACCCAATGCCCTCCCCCTCGCCGGCCAGCAAAAAACAGAGCATTGTGGAGTGCTCTACTCACCTGCGATGGGCTATATATGGGCAACTCATTGGTCCCGGTTCGTGGCTGGAACCGGGACTAAAGGCCATCCTTATATCCCAGTTCCTGCCATAAACCGGGACCAATGATTGTGGGCCAGGAGCGAGGCCCATTGGTCGCGGTTCGTGCCAAGAACTGGGACAAATGGGCCCAGATGAATCGGGACCAATGCCCATGAGGCCCCGGCCGCCCCCTGGGCTCACAAACTGGGACAAATGCCTCCATTGGTCCCGGTTCATGGCAGAACCGGGACTAATGGGCTGGCCAGGCCCGAACAAAAGCCCCCCTTTCTACTAGTGTGATAAGCGAAACGTTCTTGTGGGTACACGGGAATTTCATATAGTCACTTTCGTCATGTTGGTTTGATTTGTGTTCCCTACTTTGATAATTTCATACGTGGGTGGACCGGTGCTTAGGTGTTGTTCTTACTTAAAAAAAACCTCGTACTTATGATTAACCCCCTCGCAAGCATCCCCAACTACGAGAAAAGTATTAGGATAAAATCTAACCATAGAATTAAACATTTGGATCCAAATCAGTCCCTTACGAAGTAGCGCATAGACTAGGGTTTAAGCTTCTGCCACTCTCGCAACCCATCATCTAATAACTACTCCACAATGCATTCCCTTAGTCCCTAATTAGGTGAAGTGTCATGTAGTCGACATTCACATGACACCACTAAGGGAATCACAACATGCATATCATCAAAATATTGAACACATATCAAGTTCACATGATTACTTGCAACAAGATTTTTCCCTTGACCTCAAGAACAAAAGTAACTACTCACACACGATAATCATGCTCAAGATCAGGGGGGTATTAAATAGCATAATGGATCTAAACATATAATCTTCCACAAAATAAACCATGTAGTAATCAACTACAAGATGTAATCAACACTCTCACAAGCACCAATCTAAGGTTCCGGTACAAATATTGAACACAAGAGATGAACTAGGGTTTGAGAAGAGATGGTGATGTTGAAGATGTTGGTGGAGATTGCCCTCCCCAAGATGGGAGAGTAGTTGGTGATGATGATGACAATGATTTCTCCCTCCGGGTGGGAAGTTCCCCCGGGGGAATCGCTCCGTCGGAGGGCAAAAGTGGTCCTGCCCAAGTTCCACCTTGAGACGACTGTGCTTCATCCTGAAAGCCCTCTCCTTATTTTTTCTAGGTCAAAATGACATATATAGCAGAAGAGGGGCAACAGAGGTGGGCCGAGGAGGGCACAACCCACTAGGGCGCGCCAGGGGACCCTGGCGCGCCCAGGTGGGTCCCCTCTGGTAGTTGTTTGCTCCAATAATTCTTATATATTCCATAGAAAATCTTCGTTATGTTTTAGCTCATTTGGAATTGTGTAGAATAGGTGGCCTGACATAGCTTTTTCAGGTCGAGAATTTTAGTTGTCGGTATTCCCCTTCTTTGTGTGAAACTTGCATATTTTGAGAGAAAAGGCATTAGAATTACTCCAAAAAGAATTATCATGCATAAAAACATTATAAATAACAGTAGGTAAACATGATGCAAAATGAACGTATCAACTCCCCCAAGCTCAGACCTCGCTTGTCCTCAAGCGAAAACTGATACCGAAAAAACTGTCCACATGCTCAGAGAGAGAGAGAGAGAGGTGTCGATAAAAACAAAATACGGACATATAAGCATCATGTATATTATTAAAACAACAACAAACTTTACTATAGAACATTTATCAGAAAACTTTTATCATAAACTTATCATGAACAAGTAATAATTCATCACAACATCGAAGTATAAAGCATAAACTCTATTGAAAATCAACAAACTATGTTCTCAGTCAACTTTGCAACTACAATTCATCATCTTTTAAGGAAGGGTCACGTATCGGAGCCTTTTGGCAAGTCCACATACTCAACCATCAAATAGTATTCTATAATTGCTAGCACTCACCGCATACACATGAGCAAAAAGTTTCAACCGGACACATAGAAAGATAGGGACTTATAGTTTCGCCTTCCAACGTATTCACCTCAAGGGTGATGTCAACAATAATAACTCATGTCCACCCATGTCCAACTAGATATATATGCCTAGATCTTTCCTCGCCACATGGTGCTTGCCAAAAGAGAAAATAAGAAGGAATAGAGAGATATTTTGACTCTTGCATAAAAGTAAATACGCAAAAGTAAAGGATAGGCCCTTCGCAGAAGGAATCAGAGGTTGCCATGCGCTTTTTGGTTGTACGCTCAATCACTTAGTGCAAAAGAACATCACGTTATATTGCCCCTTCTAATAGCAACCTTTATTACGCAGTATGTCGCCTTTATTATTTTGCCATCACAAGTTCGTACAACGCTCAATTTTCTCCTACACTAAATGATCTAACACATTTAGAAGCAATTTTTATTGCCTTATTGCACCGATGACAACTTATTTGAAGGATCTTACTCAATCCATAGGTAGGTATAGTGGACTCTCAAAACAAGATTTGGTTTAAGGGTTTTGGATGCACAAGTAGTATCTCTACTTTGTGCGGAATTTTTGGCTAGCAAAGATGGGGGCAAGCACCACATGTTAAAGGATCTATGACAATATAACTTCCATGTGAATATGAACAAACCGAAATCATTATGTTGTCTTCCTTGTCGAACGTCAACAATTTTGGCATATAATATTTTGATGGGGGCTCGCAATCATAAAAGATATCCAATATAGTGTATTTGCATGTGAATCTTCTCTTGCCTTATTAATTGTTTCATGAATTGCATCATTGACCAATTCTATGTTTGTAAATCTCCAATATTATCTACTTATACTCTTCCTTATGTGATGTCATTACTTACCATAAGATTCGCATATGATATTTTTCATTTATTTCCTTTTTTTTATTGAACATGAAAATAAAGAAAGCAAAACTCAAACTAAACTTGATAATATATCTCGCACCCGATTACAAGGATATAACACCAAGTAAGCACTCGGAAAGAAAGGATAGAACTAAACTTTTCTTGAACTAAAGCAAAAGATAACTAAGGATCGAACTAAGATAAGTAAAGGCAGAAGATAGTGGAGGTGATACGATACCGGGGCGCCTCCCCCACACTTGGAACAAGCCAAGGGGAGTGCCCATACCCGATACTTAAGTCTCCTTTGGTGATGAAGAAGCTGGTGGTGGAGAAGTAGTCGCGATCTTATCTTTAGGTTTTCGTGGCAGGGCTCGCCATCATAAGAGGAGTGAGTCTCACGAGTCGTGCAACTAGCAGCCAAACTCATACCTTTAACCCTTGCCTCATATTCAAAGACTTGGTTTTGGAGATCGTAGATCTGGCTTTGGAGAAAGTTGATTTGCTTATTGAATGTGAAGACGGTGTCCATCATGGACTTGCCATCCACCTTGAGATCACGGGTGTAGTCCGCGATCCCGAGGTGATTGGCATTGAGTCCACGTTCCACCATCCCCTTGCACTTGAAGACCTCCTGCTCCATAGATTTGAGCCTGGCCTCGACGGTTCCCATCCCTTTGGGGCCCTACACATCGCGGATGTGGAGCACCCCCTCATGCATATCGATAGCTTGAGGGTGCTGCATCACCTCCCACAAATATGGGTTGATGACGTTCTCGAAGAACTTGTCCTTGGAGGAGCTTGAAGCGGCCATGGTGAATTAGATCGATCAGAAAACAGCGAGAAAAGAAAACAAAAGATTTCTCCGCAATTCGTGGTAAATAGGTTTGGGGGTATATAAAGATTTTCTTATCTTGGGAAACAATCAAACAGGAGAAAAACAGAGTCTAGAAGGTACCCGAGGTGGGCACAACCCACCTGGGCGCGCTTGGCTTGCCAGGCGCGCCCTGGTGTCTTGTGCCCACCAGGGGTGCCTTCCTGGTTGTTTCTTATTTCCCTAATTTTTAATATATTCCAAAACTGATAGAAAATTTTTTGCGGATTTTTCGGAGTCTGTTACTTACCGTATCACATACCTCCTCTTTTTTCACGATTCTGGAGTGTTCTAGAAGGTTTCTTTTATGTGTTCTTCCAGTGTCATAGTTTGGATAATATTGCTTTCAACATTAACTAGCAAAAGGGCCCATGCGTTGCAACGGGAGAAAAAAAATATAATCTTCAACGGTCATGACCACATTTTGTTGCATCAGCAAGATACACTATCACTCTCAATTTCCTGAAATCATGCCATTTTTTAAACTCGTGCACATATTGGAAATCGTAAACATTTCTCAAATTTGTGGACTCTTTTACAAATTTCCAAACATTTTCTAAAATCAAGAACATTATTTGATTCATGAACATTTGTATAATATTTTAAAACATTTTTTAAAGTGTCAACAATTTTTTAAACAATTTTCTTGAATCGGTGAACATTTCTAGAATCGACGAACATTATTTTGGAAATTGGTGGAAATTTTTTTGAAATCCATGAACATTTTCCGAAATGCATAATCATTTTTGAATCAATGAATATTTAATGAATGAATAAACTATTTTGTAAGTCACGAACAGTTTTTGAATTTTAAGGATATTTTTCCATTCATAAAGATTTTTTGAATTGGCGAAATTCTGTTCAATTTCATTACAATTTTTTAATACATGAACTTTTTATAAAAATCATGAACATTGTGGATTTCCTGAACATTGGTTTTCAAAATTTGGAACTTTTTTGAATAACCATACATTGTTTTACAAAATCATGAACATTTTTTGACTCAACAAACATTTTTTGATTTATTAAACTTTTTATTTCAAAATTATCATTTTAAAAAAATTCAGTCCTTTTTTGAATTCCCTAATTATTTATGATGTATATTGAGAATATAGTAACTTCTGCCAAGAAAATAACTCTAGAAAATCATGCACTTGCACTCACCTTCGCACAGTATTCTTTTCTGTTCCTGCTATACATCGCCTTGTATGTGTTCAGATTGTGTTTTTTTATATGAAGGCAATCAGGTGTTGCTTCCATTGATTAAGGAGAGTGTTCAGTACATTGAAATCCACTACAAGGAAAGGTGAAAATACAAAGAAAATAAAGAACTCTGGTTCAAGAAAATTATTTATAGAGTATAGTTTTGCTTGCTTGAAGCTTGCTGCAATTGGAAGAAATCCACATATAGCATGTTCTCTGCGAAACTTTGCAAGGCATCGACACTATCCGTTCAACAATTATCTCCCCCCCCCAAAAAGTAGTATTCTCCTGTGGTCCTATACCATGAATTTAGAAATCTGTAGAGAGCCGCATGATTGTTTAGTACTCCAAAAGAATTAAATGTGCCATGGTAATTTAAATTTTTAAACATGCTTTTGCACACGCAATGACGATATGCTCCATTATATCCATTGAAGTAGTGACAAACTGGTTGCTGCAGCCTGTTCAAAAAAAGGGCAATGAATTCTTAGCTCAAGTGTAGGATCAGAAAAATGAGACTGGCATCCACTGATGTGATAGTAGGCAAGATGAATATGTGTTTCTTCTGTTGGAACCAAACCCTTAGCCATGGAATGCATCATCAGTTTACTTACACTATGAGGAAAAATACTAAAAGCTTTTGGCATAAAAACCTGCAATATATTTCTCACTTCTACTGGAAAAACATGTCTAGATGAGCGATATGTCTATGCAAAATTCAGGTAGCAACAGCGATAGCAAAATTTAGCTACCACAAAGTTCAGCTAGCACCAGCAATGGCAAAATTCAGCTAGCAGTGAAGCCCCACATCATCGCTATCTCATTCTCCTTATCACAGCCCGACCGAGGCCGTGGCAATGGAGAGAGAAAAATCACATGGGCCTATCCCAATAAGTATGACTGAAAACCAGCACAGGTCCCGATCCCAATTTTTCACAGGACGCGCTTCAAGCACATTTTCCTCAACTACCTGTATAAAACTACCATCAAGGCTGCCAGACAACACATAAGCTCCTTTTTTTTGGAACATCACACATGTCTTGTTAAGAGGAAATGGGCAATAGCACCACCAAGTAAATCAATCTCGAAAAAGAAATAAAGTTTCCATACGTATTTACTGAACTGTGTTACAAAAATGTACGTCAGGTCCCTTCCCTATAGTTTCATACTGGAGAACAATGATGTCCTACAATCATCAAAATGGTGAGGTTAATTTACAAAAACTAACAATTTTTGTTATGATGAAACCTTCTAACTGCATCCAAAAGTTGAGATCAAAGCAAATATATGATCCTCGTTCATACAGTGAACTTTTCACTGAACTGTGTTACAAAAATGTACGTCAGGTCCCTTCCCTATAGTTTCATACTGGAGAACAATGATGTCCTACAATCATCAAAATGGTGAGGTTAATTTACAAAAACTAACAATTTTTGTTATGATGAAACCTTCTAACTGCATCCAAAGGTTGAGATCAAAGCAAATATATGATCCTCGTTCATACAGTGAACTTTTGACAAGAGGTGCCACATTTGGAGTTTGTGTCAGCCACACACGATACTTTCTGTGGTACAACCTTTGCTATATCTGGAAAATGTAGAATTAAAAAAACCTGAGTACCTGTTTTACTTTGGTTTTCTTGATACAACTAATGAATCCCAGGACACCAGCACACATATTGTCTTCACATTCATTCTCTTTCAATGTTAATAGTCCCAAAATTTGTATTCTGAGTTCATATCAATCCTATAGATTCACCATTTTTTGAAAAGAATAATTTTTGCATCACATGTGTAAAAAAATAATGATTTAAATACTACATGATATGCTCAACATCAAAGAGTTTTTCTTCCACTTAGCAGACTATGATATCCTATAGTTTACAAAAAGCTCACATATCTAGTTCAAAGTAGTAGCTCTTCAAAATTGAGCAGTGGCCTAAAAACTGAAATATTTGGTATGCTTTCAAAGCTGGTGACTTGCTAACTTCCCTTTGTTATCTAATTTCTGGGCACATTGGCATACTGGCATGATAAAGACATGGTGACTTTGCTATAATTAAATACATGTACCGTGTGATTCTACAGGAAAAATGCAAGGAATGCCCACCAAGTGCATCACTGCAAGCATGGGAGTTCCTCACCTCCCCAGCGACTACCATCTGATTCTCCAATCCGTCAGACTTCAACACCTACATGAGGAGGCTTAAGTTTTAAAAATCAAATGGAAGGTCAAATTCAAGCAATTATTAAGCAATGCTATAACTCAACTCACACTGAAGCTGGAGGATCTCCTATCGAGACAAACCTTGCATTCAGAAGACGTGCCATCATACACATCAATTACAAATATACCAGCTCCCTTCCACACAAAACTGCATTTGACATGGTCGAATTGGCTAAAAATTTCGTAAATGAAGAATCTGAGTGCTCGCAGTTGTTTGTTTTTGCTTGAGATCACTAATCTTTTGCTTGAGATCTTGCATGAGATCACTAATCTTTTGCTTGACAAGGCGAGAGATTCATTTGGCTTCAGTCCCATAAAAAAGCAACAATCTCAAATACCCATCAGCTCCAATCTTGCTCAAGGTTGTTTTAATGACACCACTCAAGTGACTTGCGATCAAAGTCTAAGTCGACTGATGTTCGTCTTGCATCAGTTCTAAGCCACTCAGTACCGCCGACAGGGGGTAAAAAGAGATAATGAACAACACATGCCCTCATACTCTAAAGCTAAATAGTAATCTCTTCGATATTGAACACTGCTAAATACTGACCAAAGTTCCAAAGAGTAACCATTTTAATATGCCAGCTCCTTATTTATGTGTCAAGTGTAGTATTAGAGCATCATTTCTAAGTTCTAACTAATGGGAGTCCTGAGATCCTCGGTGATAGATATACAGTTCGCCCAAGGTGTTTACAAAACTGACATAAAGAGGATTGTGCAAAGGTTATGCTTATTGCTTAGTAGTGCTCAGACCTGAGGAGGGCCGTGCCACGGAAATCATCCTGCAGGTGGAGAGAGACGCGTCTGGCGACGTACGTGCTTGTCGATGTCCCCTTTTGGCGACTGACCTGAAAAGCACTACATCATTGTTATTTCATCGAACATGTTGAGAGCACTAAAACTTTCAACGATCCAAGGTATGGTAGAAGCTAGCGATGTCACCTGCACTAAAAGCCAGTGCAGGTGGAACTTGTAAGGCATAGAGAAGACTTGTCACTGGCCTGTTGGTCTTCTGCTTGTGCGTCTCTGTTGTGTTCGTCTTCCACTGCTGCTTCACTGTAATCGTCACTGTCGGAGTCCTCCTGACGGCATGGTGGCGCGGGCGAGAAAGCGGGTGCGAGAGAAGGCAACGGTCGCCCTACTCTTTTCCTCCCTCCACCAATCGCCCCTGCCATACGACCACCACCAGCGCTAGTCCTTCCCTCCACCATCCTCCTCTTCATCTGGCATGGGGCATATGCTCGAGGCTGCTTGTATGCCTCCCGAAAATCCAAATCAGCGATTCCCTCACGAATCCCCTTCCAGAAATCACGCGTGTTAGACTTATAATATAAGTCATGTACCGTTATATAAGGGGTTTCCTGCATATGTTCCACACCTGTACATGTATATATATTGGCCTATGGCCTCATGGGAATACAAGTTGCTTATTCCTAACATGGTATTAGAGCTAGGTCAATTTTTTGCACGCTGCAACTCGTGCTATTGATCCGTCTCTCCTCCCCGATCGAAGGCGCCAGCCTCGATCTCCCGGAGTCTCTCGATCTGATCAATCGAGTCCAGCTCGTCTTACTCCCGCTCGAAGCTGCTCCTGCTCTAGAAGCCCCGATCTCCCGATCGGATCGACGCTGCTCCCGCTCGAAGCTGCTCCCGCTCGAATCGACGCTGCTCCCACTCGAAGCCAGCGCCCGCCCGCCCGCCCTGATCCAGTCGCCCGTTCCACCAGCCCCCGCCCGATCAAGTCGCCCGTTCCTGCCCTGAAGTCGCTACTCCCCGCTCGCACCTGATTCCGCTACTGGTGGTCTGGTATTCCAGATTCTGCTGTCGCTGGTGCTCTCGTCGGATCTCAAAAAAAATGTCTGCTACATCGGGCTATGTTGCTGTCCCTCGCTGTCCGGTGATCTTTGATGGTACTAACTACACCGAGTTCACTGGCTTCATGCGCATTCACATGCGTGGCATCCGTCTCTGGGGTGTTCTTTCTGGCGAGGTCTGCTATCCGCCACGTCCAGTTCCTCCGGTGGCCCCTACTCCGCCGACTCCACCGGTTCTTCCTACGGATGCTAATCAGGCCGCCAAGGATGCGGCTAAGCTTGCTGATGAGGCTGCTGCTCGTGCTTATGATGAGAGGCTTTTGTCTTATGAGGAGGCTCTTCATACGTATCATGGTTCTCTGTCTGTTTACACCAAGTGGCTTGATGATGATGCTCGTGCTGCAGCTGTTCTCACTGCTAGTGTTCTGCCTCAGTTTGCTTTTGAGTTTCTGGGTCTTCCTACTATCTTTGAGATGTGGACCCGTCTTCGTCAGCGCTATCAGCCCTCTGGTGATGCCTTATACCTTTCTGTGGTCCGTCAGGAGCATGCTCTTCAGCAGGGTGACTCTACTGTTGATGACTTCTATGCACAGAGTTCTGCTATCTGGCGCCAGCTTGATTCTCTCCATAGTGCTGGTTGTCGTACTTGCCCCTGTTGCCAGGCTGTCCAGGCCGATTTGGAGTTTCATCGTGTCTACGAGTTCCTGTCTCGGCTCCGTAAGGACTTTGAGCCCCGGCGTGCTCAGTTGTTTGCTCATGGACGTATTTCTCTCATGGAGGCGCTTTCTGAGATTCGTACTGAGGAGACTCGCTTACGTGGTGCTGGTTTGCTGGAGGTTCCCTCTGTGCTCGCTACTCGTGCTCCTACGCCACCTGCTGCACCGACCCCTTCTCGCTCGAGTGCTCCGCCGCTCTTGCCCACTCCTTCTGGAGGTTCAGGTCGCCCCCGTCCACATTGCGATTAGTGCAACAATGATGGTCATATTGAGTCCCAGTGCTACACGAAGAGGAAACACCTGCGCAAGGCGCGATCATCCTCTTCAGGGACTTCGTCATCTACCTTGACAGCTTCAGCCATTGCTTTGACTGAGCAGGATATTCTTAGACTTAAGCGTCTGCTCGCGGCTTCAGGTTCTTCCTCGACGGGTACTGCTGGTTCTATGACTGATGCTTCCTGCACTGAGCAACCACCCTCTACACAGTCAGGTACATCCCCATGAGTTCTGGACTCTGGAGCTTCTTTTCATATGTCTTCTCATTCTTCCACTTTGTCCTCTCTTCGATTGCTGGATTCTCCTGTTCATGTCTTCACTGCTGATGCTACTCCACTTTCTGTTGCTAGTAGGGGCAATCTTACCACTCCTTCTTATTCTGTTCCTAATGTTTCTCATGTTCCTCGACTTACCATGAATCTGTTTCTGCTGGTCAACTTACCGATTCTGGTTGTCGCGTCATCCTTGACGTTGACTCTTGTTCTATCCAGGACCGTCGCACGCACACTCTGGTTGGGGCTGGCCCTCGCCGCCGTGATTCTCAGGGTCTTTGGGAGTTGGACTGGCTCCATGTTCCTTCCGCTGCCACCACCATCGCCAGTTCCTCCGCTTCAGTCGCCTCCGTTACTCTTTCCTTCAAGCAGTGGCATCATCAACTTGGCCATCTGTGTGGTTCTCGGTTGTCGTCTTTAGTTTGTCGAGGTCTTCTGGGGTCTGTCTTAGTAGATGTCTCTTTAGAGTGTCAGGGTTGTCGTCTTGGCAAGCAGATTCAGTTACCATATTCACATAGTGAGTCAGTGTCTAAGCGTCCTTTCGATTTAGTCCATTCTGATGCATGGGGTCCGACTCCTTTCGCTTCGAAAGGTGGTCATAAATACTATATTATTTTCATAGATGATTTCTCTCGTTACACATGGCTTTATTTCATGACTTCTCGTAGTGAGGTGTTGTCTATTTATAAGTGTTTTGCTGCCATGGTTCATACTCAGTTCTCTTCACCCGTTCGTGTTTTTCATGCTGACTCCGCTGGCGAGTATATCTCTAAGATGTTGCGTGGTGTTCTTGCTGAGCACGGGACTCTCTCTCAATTCTCTTGTCCTGGTGCTCATGCTCAGAATGGTGTGGCTGAGCGAAAGCATCGACATCTTCTTGAGACGGCTCGTGCATTGATGATTTTCCTCCCCCTCCCGCCCCATTTTTGGGCTGAGGCCGTCTCCACCTCCACCTATCTTATCAATATACAGCCTTCCGCTGCTCTACAGGGTGGTGTTCCTTTCGAGCTTGTTTGGTTGTGTTTTTTATGTTCTTCTTGCCCCTCGCGAACGCACCAAACTGACCACTCAGTCTGTTGAGTGTGTCTTCTTAGGCTACAGTGATGAGCAAGGGCTATCGACGCACCAAACTGACCGCTCAGTCTGTTGAGTGTGCCTTCTTAGGCTACAGTGATGAGCATAAGGGCTATCGTTGTTGGGATCCTATTGGTCGTCGGATGCGTATCTCTCGAGACGTGACTTTTGATGAGTCTCGTCCCTTCTACCCACGCCCATCTTCCTTGATTTTTTGAGTGGAGGATATCTCTTTCCTCACTTTTCCTGACTCACCTATCACCCCCGTCGCCCCTGTGCCTATTCATTCCACTCCCTCTGCTTCTCCACCTCTAGTCGATTTGCAGCCACCATCTTCTCCGGTCTCCTCGCCTAGCATGTCACCGGATTCTACACCTTTATCTCCGGTGACTTCTTCGTCGCCACCCCCCGATTCTACCTTGGCGATTCCTCCTTCTATTGTTCCATCTTTTCCTCAGCATTACACTCGTCGTTCACGACCTGTGGATGCCTTATTGGATGAGTCGTCATCTTCCTCTCAGCCTACTTATGGCTTGCGTTCTCGTCCTCTTCCGCCTATTGATCGCTTTGGATTTCCCACCACTGGTGCTGCTGTTCTTGAGCCGACTCCTTATCATCAGGCTGTTGTTCATCCTGAATGGCAGTTTGCGATGGTAGAGGAGATTCCTGCTCTTGAATGCACTGGTACCTGGGATCTTGTTTCTCTTCCTCCCGGAGTCCGTCCCATCACTTGTAAGTGGGTCTACAAGGTTAAGACTCATTCCCATGGTTCTCTTGAGCGTCACAAAGCTCGTCTTGTGGCTCGTGGTTTTTAGCAGGAGCATGGTCGTGATTATGACGAGACTTTTGCTCCTGTGGCACATATGACCACTGTTCGTACACTTCTTGCCATTGCCTCTGCACACCACTAGTCTATATCTCAGCTTGATGTTAAGAATGCTTTTCTTAATGGTGAGCTGCTTGAGGAGGTCTACATGCAGCCACCACCTAGGTATTCTATTCCTGATGGCATGGTATGTCGTCTTCGTCGCTCTCTCTATGGCCTTAAGCAAGCCCCCCGCGCCTGGTTTTAGCGTTTTGCCTCTGTGGTCACTACTGTTGGTTTTTCAGCAAGTGCTCATGATCCAGCATTGTTTATTCACCTTTCTCCTCGTGGTCCGACACTTCTTCTTCTCTATGTTGATGACATGATCATCACTGGGGATGACCCCGAGTATATTGCCTTTGTAAAGGCATGTCTTAGTGAGCAATTTCTTATGTCTGATCTTGGACCTCTTCGCTAGTTTCTTGGGATTGAAGTCTCTTCTACCTCTGATGGCTTTTTTATATCCCAGGAAAAGTATATCCAGGATCTTCTTGCTCGTGTTGCTCTTACTGACGAGCGCATTGTTGAGACTCCTATGGAGCTCAATGTTCACCTCCGTGCTTCTGATGGTGATCCTCTCCCTGACCCGACGCGTTATCGTCATCTCGTTGGCAGTCTTGTCTATCTAGATGTCACTCGTCCGGACATCTCTTATCCGGTTCATATTCTGAGTCAGTTTGTCTCTGCTCCCACATCGGTTCACTATAGTCATCTCCTTCGTGTTCTCCGATATCTTCGAGGCACGATCTCTCACCATCTATTCTTTCCTAGCTCCAGTTCTTTACAGCTTCAGGCCTATTTGGATGCTACGTGGGCTAGTGATCCTTCTAATCACCGTTCACTTTCTGCTTACTGTGTTTTTCTTGGCGGTTCTCTTATTTCCTGGAAGACGAAGAAACAGATTGCAATTTCCCGTTTGAGTGCTGAGGATGATGGGTTGCGAGCCATGGCTCTTTTGACGGCAGAGGTGACTTGGTTACGGTGGTTACTTCCGGATTTTGGTGTTTCTGTCACTACACCGATTCTGCTCCTATCTGACAGTACAGGTGCTATTAGCATTGCACGCGATCCTGTGAAGCATGAGCTCACCAAGCATATTGGTGTTGATGCTTTCTATGTGCGCACTGGTGTGCAGGATCAGGTTATTGCTCTTCAGTACGTGCCTTCCGAGTTACAGTTGGTGGATTTCCTGACGAAGGCCCAGACTAGAGCACAACATGGCTTTTATCTCTCCAAACTCAGTGTTGTTCATCCACCATGAGTTTGAGCGGGGGTGTTAGAGTTATAATATAAGTCATCTACCCCTTTTATTTATCCCGTTGTATAAGGGGTTTCCTGCATATGTCCCACACCTGTACATGTATATATATATATATCTGCCTATGGCCTCATGGGAATACAAGTTGCTTATTCCTAACAATGGCGTCGAGTGGTACGCTCAGCTTGATCAAGGATACAAATGGGATATTCCCGATAAGTGGGATTATCTTGTAGATCAAGCGTTTCGTGGTTCACTCCACGGATAGAATCCGCGAAGCAACGCCTGAGTTGAGAAACGTGGAAGACATCATGAACTCTGGAAAGATGCGGAGGTAGTTCCAATTAGTAGGCAACTTCTCCTCGTTTGGCAAGAATGCGAAAGGGTCCAATGTAATGAGGGGCCAATTTGCCTTTGATACCGAAGCGATGGGTTCCCTTTAAAGGAGTAACCCGGAGGTAAGCCTTCTCGCCGACTTCATAAGTCAAGAGCTTATGTTTACGGTCATATTGGCTCTTTTGACGAGATTGGGCTGTTTTCAATTTCTCACGAATAATGCGAACCTGCTCTTCTGCTTCCTAAATCATATCCGGGCCAAAGAGTTGTCTTTCCCTGGTTTCTGACCAGTTAAGAGGCGTTCGACATTTTCGTCCATAGATAACTTCGAAAGGAGCTTTGCCCAAGCTAGCTTGATAACTATTGTTATAAGCGAACTCCGCGAATGGAAGGCATTTCTCCCAATCCATTCCGAAAGAGATGACAGAAGCTCGGAACATATCTTCCAGGATTTGATTTACTCGCTCTACTTGACCACTTGATTGGGGGTGGAAGGCGGTGCTAAAAGAGAGACGAGTTCCCATAGCATTTTGGAAACTTTCCCAAAATCGGGAGGTGAAAAAACTCCCACGGTCTGAGTTAATTTCCAATGGGACACCATGAAGACACACTATTCGGGAGATGTATAGGTCAGCTAGCTAGCTAGCGGTGATACTCTCACGAACAGGTAGAAAGTGGGCCACCTTGGAAAGACAATCGATCACGACGAAGATGGCATTATTCTCTCTCTTGGTCCTGGGAAACCTAGTAAAGAAATCCATACCGATTTTATCCCATTTCCACTCAGGAATAGGCAAAGGTTGAAGGGTGCCGGCAGGCCGTTATTGTTCTGCTTTAACACGACGACAGACGTCGCAACTAGCAATGTATTGAGCAATTTCTCTCTTCATCCTAGTCGACCAAAACCTCTGGCGTAGGTCTTGATACATTTTAATACTACCGGGATGAATGGTGAGAAGGTATTCATGAGCTTCCTTAAGAATCAACTGACGTAGATGTTGTTTCTTGGGAACTACCAAGCGGTTCTCAAAGAAGACAACACCTCGCTCATCCTGTCATAGCCCTAGCTCAGCCCCTATAGTCTTTGCTTGATCTTCATGTCATCATGTTTAAATTCATATGAAACTTGAATTGAGGAAAGTGGAAGCCTCAAAATTTTAAATAAAGGGCAAGAACCCTAAAAATGCATTCAGTGAAGCCAAAATGCCCTAAAAATAGTTTTGGTAATTTTGGAAAGAGCTATACATCAATCCAAAATTCTGGAACAATTTTATGGAATATTTTGGGACATTGAATATAAATAATATTGTATTTGAATGTGGATCTATATTCTTAATATATAGAATATATATTCAAATAACTTTGAAATATTTTATGTGCATCGGGAACAATCCAGTTAGCAACATAAAAATATTCAAAGGTTTATTGGCACTGTTTGGATTCTGTTTTGAATTTGAAAACAGTGGCAAAAGAAAACAAAAACAAAACAGAAAGAAAAATAGAAAAGGACAGAGAGAGAGAGAGAAGCCCAGCCACTTACCTGGCTAGCCCAGCTGGCTGGCCCAGCCCACCAGTAGCTTGCCAGTCATCTTCAACCCCCGCGGACCGAAGCAGCTGCGTGCTGGACGCGCGCGCGTCGACGCCACCTCCTGTTTCGCGCTATCCCGCGCGCCCCCATCCCTTTCCCTCGCCAGGGAGATGCCCAGAGCTCTCTCTCCCTCTCCCCTCTCTCCTCTGGACGCCTCCCTCTCCCTAGCACCCGTCCCCAAGAGAACCGAGAGCCCCGCCTCGCCCTCGTTCGCTGCCAGCGCTCCCCATCGTCCACTCGCCCAACTACCATGTCCCTCGACTTCGCCGAGCTCCTCCGTTTCGCCTCATCAGCGAAAACGAACAGGGAAGCGCTGGAATGCCGGGTTCGCCATCATCTCCCACCTTCAGCCGCCGGATGCCACCGCCTGATTCATCGTCTGTAGTTCATCCCCGAGCCTGACAAGACCTCCATACGACTCCCTGGGAGCCCCTCTCCCTTTCCCCTCATACCCCGTGGTGGATTTGGTCCGCTAGCTCGATCCAGACCATCACTGAGAGCTTCTGCCGTCGTGTCTCATCGCCACCGTGGCCTGAGCTCGATCTGCTCACGTCCGAGCACGCGGTAGTGCTCCAGGAGTTCCCCTGGTGCTCCTGCGCCGCTCAACCTGCTCGCTAGCGAGCTGTAGCCCCGCGCCGCACCTAGTTGAACTCCAGCCGCCGCGGAAGAGGACACCGCCGACGATTTAGGTCGCCCCCAGCGACACCACTAGCCCAGCCGACGCGGACGAGGTCTAGCTCTCCAACCGTGCCGTCCGCGCGTCGAATGGCGCCCGTAGCCGTGTTTCCGAGCACCTCCACCGTCGCGGGACCTCGCCAGCGTGTTAACTCCGGCTAAACGCCGATTAGGACTAACCCAATGACCCCTGGGTTACAGGCATGTGGGCCCAGGGCCCTGTTAACTTTAGTTAAGATTTTTTATTAAACCTAATCAACCCCGCTGATACTAACATGTGGGGCCAGCCCCTGCTAATTACCTAGTATAGGTTTAACTAAAATAGGATTAGCCCTGAGTCACTAACAGGCTGGTCCCCCAGGTCAGGTTTGACCTGGACCGGCCCTGTTGACCTGCTAACGTCATAATGACGCAGTGCTGACGCAATAAGCTATTTTCTGGGTTTAATTTAATCCAAGAAATTCCAGAAAATGTTTTAAACTTCTAAAAATCATATAAAATCAACCGTAGCTCAGAATGAAATAAATTATATGTGAAAAATGGTCAGAAAAATCCAATCTATCTATCTGTACCATTTTCATGCATGTTAGAACAACTTATGGCTGCTGTTAAGGCCAAATCATATAAATGGCATTTAAATCCTCACATATGGAGTTTGAATTTGAACCTAGGGTTCAAACCACCTCCATTTAACATGTTACTAGTTGCATTATCTCAAAACACATCATATTGACATGTCATGATCATGCATCATATTGTGCATTGCATTGATTGTGCTCTCCTTCTTTGTTGCCGGTATTTGTCCCCTCTCGATAGACGTGCTTCCGACGATGAGTTTGATCACACCGATGAAGAGCTATAATATCTTCAGAAGTACCAGGCAAGCAAAACCCCCATGTTCATTCTGATACAATCCCACTCTCTTGCTCCTGCTCTCTTTTACTGCATTAGGACAACAACGATTCAACTGTTACATCCTGCGGTAGTTGAACCCCTTTCCTCTGCATGACCTATCATTGCCACAGTAAATAGATGAAACCCACTAGCATGAGTAGGAATTAATTGAGCCCTGATGTGCCTACTCATTCATGCTTGTTGTCATGCCTACTACTGCTTAGAGTTGAGTCAGGTCTGATTCATCCGGAATGAATTGGAACATGGTGAACATGTCCTACCGTTGAGAGCTAAGTGTGTGAACACGATTTGGTAAAGGTAGCGGTGAGAGGCCATGTAGGAGTACATGGTGGGTTGTCTCATTGCAGCCGTCCTCAGGAACTGAGTTCTGTGTTTGTGATCCATGAACAGTTACTACCACACATTGGGTTCCGGTAACTCGGCCCCTCTCGGCTTATTAATCAACTCGATCTCTGTCCAGGAGTTGCAACTAGTTTCTGGTGTTTGTAGGTAGTGTTAGTAGTCTACCAAGTGGCACCCGGTACAGGTGGTCTTGGGACAGACTAGGCACAGCAGCACGGTGTACCAAGTGGCACCCGGATGGTGGTCTTGGGAACCCTGCACACATCGTTTGGGGCCGTGAGCGACACCCCGGCCGGATCTCGTTGCGGATGGAACCTGAATAGGCGATAAACCTGGACGAGAGAATTGTGTGGTTAGTCAGGTCGTGGCCGACTCCCTCACCAAGCTTCTGCTTGAAGGTTGCCGAGATACACGACGTATACATGGTGGTAAGTGGCGAGAGCGTGTGTGAAGAAGTACACCCCTGCAGGGTTATCATTATCTATTCGAATAGCCGGATTCCTCGGATATGGAAACTTGGACCCCTTGCATAGTTCATAGACAAGTGAAAGTGGATACTCTAAAATGCGCAAGATAAGTGTGAGTGCTATGGATGGCGTTCTCGCAGGGAGACGGGAGCGGATCCATAGTGGTGTATTGGTATGGTGAATTTGTGGACTCGTGTGCGCCACCTCAAAAGAGTTACTTGCAGTCGTAGTTCAGGTTAGCCACTGAGTCAAAGCTGGCTTGCTGCAGTTAAACTCCACCACCCCCTTTGTTGATACCGATGCATATGTAGTTAGTTCTGATGTAAGTCTTGCTGGGTACATGTGTACTCACGTTTCCTTAATTTATGTTTTGCAGAGAGACTTCAGTCTCGGTAGTAGTTCCACGTGGACTTCGACGTTTAGCTTGTTACCTCAGCTACGATCCTGTACCCTTGGGAGGGTCTTGTAGATAGTCAGGCTTCTGAGCCTTCTTCATTTGTAGTTGTCTGTACTCAGACAAGTTAAGCTTCCGCATGTGCTTGTTGCTTGTATGCTCTGTATGTTGGGTCATGAGACCCATGTTTGTAATATCTCGCTCCTCGGAGCCTAATGAATAAATACTTTGTTGCGATGCCATGTTGTATTTACACATATCGAGCATATTGTGTGTATGATTGAAATGCTTGGTATGTGTGGGATCCGACAACCTAGTTGTTTATCCTTGGTAGCCTCTCTTATGGGGAAATGTAGTCTTGTGCTTCCATGAGCCATAGAAGTCCGCTACAGCCCGGTTCACCGGAGTCCTGCTAGCCCGCACTACTGCTCCGGAACACTTGACTGGCCGGCATGTGTTTCACTTTGTTCCTGTGTCTGTCCCTTCGGGGAAATGTCACGTAGTGACATCCGGAGTCCTACCTAGCCTGCTACAGCCTGGGTTCCCAGAGTCCTGTTAGCCTAGTGCTACAGCCCGAATTCGCACGCTGCTGACCGACATGCTCGATGTTGATTCATGTATGCCTATCACCGTAAGTTAGTACCACTTTGGGTTCACGACTAGTCATGTCGGCCCGGGTTCTCTGTCATATGGATGCTAGCGACACTA
>NW_024117473.1:0-28741 GCF_003073215.2 Triticum urartu | reverse complement strand
TAGTGATAAAGTAAAGCATTACAGTGCAATTGCATTGCATACAATAAAGCGACAACCATATGGCTCCTGCCAGTTGCCGATAACTCGGTCACAAAACATGATCATCTCATAAGATTTAGCATCATGTCTTGACCATATGCCTATATACATGATCGTACCTAGATATTCTCATAACTATGCTCAATTCTGTCAATTGCGCAACAGTAATTTGTTCACCCACGGTAGAATACTTATGCTCTCAAGAGAAGCCACTAGTGAAACCTATGGCCCCCGGGTCTATCTTTATCATATCAATCTCCTACTACTTAGTTATTTACTTTGCTATTTATTTTGCCTTTATTTTACTTTGCATCTTTATCATAAAAATACCAAATATATTATCTTTATCATATCTATCAGATCTCACTCTCGTAAGTGGCCCTATAGGGATTGACAACCCCTATTTGCATTGGTTGCGAGGATTTATTTGTCTTGTGCAGGTACGAGGGACTTGCGTGTAGCCTCCTACTGGATTGATACCTTGGTTCTCAAAAACTGAGGGAAATACTTACACTACTTTGCTGCATCATCCCTTCCTCTTCGGGGAAAACCAACGCAGTGCTAAAAGAGGTAGCACACCTCTTCATATAGTTTCTCCCTCGGCCATTGTCACTATCAACAACTCATCTTTGTCAGCCAAGCAAGAAGCTCGCAATGAGGTTGCCAACTTTGTTTACAACTTCTTTGACGATCTTACAGCTGCCATTGTTACATACTATGCCGAGCTTCGCCCAAGGGCTGATTATGTCACATTTGGCACTACAAACGACATGGTCCCAACCAAAATTCGGTTGCCAAAGTGTAATGTAGCACGCGACCCTTGGGAAATTGGATATGTGCCACTCCCACCATCACCAACAGTTCTCAAAGCTATGAATGATTGGTTATCTACTGCATCGACCTTACTACTAGAGAGGTATTACTAAGATAGGCATTTTTTTCTTCCGAAATGAGACCATTATTGTTTTATCATGTTTATGTTATGCTTCACATGACAACATCTCATTTTATGCACTCTTGATAGGAAATGGATCGTGCACCCACATCCAAAGCTAGTATCAATTGATGGAACAGAAATCAAACAACAACTAGCAGGAAGCGAACATCTCGGCCATGAGATGGCCTCAGTAATTTTCAGACGACTCCATCAGATGGATTTTTTGTTCACAAAAGATAGCGTAGGGATGGTATGGAGGAAATTCATGGAACCTGAGTTTGATGTAAGTCCAATGTTCACTAACATTTTCCCCCTCTGATAACTCCTCTCTTGTTTTATTAAAGTTTCCATTACACGCTCCAACATGAAATGTCTTTTTTCTTGCAGACAGCTGTGTTGTTGAATGCTGACCCCAATCTATCCGCACTAGCTTCACTGGTGCACTTGATAAATGGAACCCTGCCTCAACTAGAGTGGTAAGTATAGAACACAGCCTTATTTTCTAACCGCTGGCCTCCGTTTTATACATTTCATGTCACACTTACTAATTTAGTTGTCAATTATAATTTCCCAACAGTGGCACATACCAGCCATCTTGCCCGATGGATGGGACGTGTACTCAATTGATATGCTGAAAAGGAGGATAGCCGTTCTTGATCCAGCAGTTGGACCATTTGGCTTTAGCAATCGCAGGGTAAACATGCACACATATGTGTCAAACCTTCTGCATTCCGCCCTGTTCAGATGCCTCCAGTGCCTCTATGAGTCATGGCATTGCAACTGTGGAGAATGGACCAGGTCATTCCCAATGCTGATGGTGGAGAAGGTTGATAAGTAAGTTGAAATATACTTCCAGCTCCTGTGTCTCTAATGTTATATTAACATTCAGCTCTTGCCTGCTTACATTTTCCGCACGCATGGTCCGTCAGGGAAGATTATGGCATATGTGCGACATTTCTTGCTAGGAATTTCAACGGCGATAAACTGCAAATACCTTTGACCAAGGTAACTGCCTTTTTTAAGAATTACATTAATACCAATAATTATTGTTACTGAACTTTGGGCTAATTCAGAAATCTAATTCACAGGCCAACATGGACATGCACAAGAACCTCATGCTCTATGAGGTCTTGCGTCTCCAAGGAAACGAGTCGCTAATCCCACATGATGCCATCCAAGCTTTCAAGGGCTCTTTCCTTGTCATCTGAATTATTTCTATGCTATATCTTAGCATTTTCTATGTACATTTAAACTGAAACAATTTATGATGTATCTCCCATTCTAAACAGGTCGACTGTAAGCGACTTTTTTTCTTGGACACAATCCAATACTCTTAACCGTTTCAAACAACAATGCATTGAAATTACGAATTTTGTGACACATACTGGGATACATTCGGCATGCCCTCGGGGTCACGCTCACACTCACACCACTAATCTTAAGGCTCAGGCTGGGATGGATTCTCTATGCACTAAATATCACACTCACACTCACACCAACACATAGAACATGATTAAGATATTACTAGTTCGTAAACGGAATCATCTAGTAAACCCTGAGGAAGATGTAGCAAAACAGAGCTACCAGCAACACATACATAGCGATGGCCATGCGTTTGAACCTCTGATCCGGCAACACAACTGGCACCACAGCTTCGGGTTGCACATGCAATGGCTCATTAGCTTCACGGAGACGACGAGTCAGCTATTCAACTTGAGCTTCAGCGTTCCTTGTAGCATCCTGCAGGTTCGAGTTCAAACTCTCAAGCATCCACACTAGGTCCCTCAGATCCAGTACCAGCTGCTTAAGGAACGGATCATCAATTGGATCATCATGCCATACGAAATACTGGCAATCTCTCCTCTGCAAACATCCGAAAAGGAAACAAGAACCAAATTTTCGTGAACACGACAAATGAAAAGGAAATCCAAATGTGGAATTCAGAGAATGTTTTAGAGCTTACTTACCCTTGAATAGTAACAACTTCTGTACCGCCTCCCTGGATTTTCGTCGCTCCACGAGATCCACATGGCTGCTTTCTTAGGCGGCCTGCATTCACACGGGTCATATGGCTCGTAGTCTAGCGGACCTTGCCGGTACCTTATCAGCGATCTCACTGGTGCACCTGGAACTCTACTAGCGGAATAACGAGATCGTGAGGAAGAAGAGCTAGAGGAGGCCATTGGAGCGACGAGAACAACTAGATGTGGCTAAACTCCTTGAGAGGTTGGCAAGGAGGAAAGCGATACTTATAGACGGATGCACCCAACCAGCAACGGTCAATAGCCAGCAATGGCTATTTCAAAATTCAAACAAGGAAAGGAAGACGTTGTACATGCCCATGCATTTTTTAATCATAAGCCATGCATGGCTGGATTCCTCTCCAGGGAGGTTCGTTCACAGCATCAACTTAACTGACATATTACAACCAAAATGATTAAAGGAACCCAAGTTCGTGCTAGCAAGCACACTTCAATCTCGCTAATCCATCAAAGCGTCCGCACCACCAAAATGATTATCCTGCAGGTTGCGTCTAACCTAAACCCGCAGACAAATCCGACTCCTCGCTGCATCAAGAGCTACTCTTCCATTGTCGCTTGCTCCATGATTCCTGGACTAGGAGTAGAATTCCCTTTGGCCGCCATAGTCTCGTACAACATCCTCCTCCTCCTGGCCAGCATACCATCCTAATGCAAGCGAACAATTGGAATTTTGTTGTCAGATTTTTTGAAACTGAACCATGAGATGCAAACTAATGTTTTTTGCAGCCCTAGCATTGTACCTGTGGCACGTCGTGCTCCAGACGTGTACCATTGAAGTTGTTAGCATAGTAAGCAATATAACCGGCAGACTCCCCGCTGAAAGAAAAGAAGAAAGGCATTAAACACTGACAACTATCTGTTAGATTTGTTTTATCATTACTATTACTGGAGACATTACCTGCCGCATGCAACATGCATGTTCTTGTTGTACCTCACATGCCAATCCGAGATATCCATGTTCCATCCGTCAGCAAGCATAGCCCCAACATGCTTCAAACCATTAACCATGTTGCAAATTATGGATGAATGCTTGTCTCTGTACTGATGCTTGGTGTGCTCTATATAAACCGGATCAAGCACGTTGAGTCTTTTGAGCTTCATGTCAAAGACGTATAGGCACCACTCCCTAGTGATTGATATAGGAGCCATGATCTGTAATGCTCAAACAAGGCACAAACAATTAGATTCAACAACATGCACAAGATTCTCTGCATAAACTTAACCCGAACATTATTTGCAGATAACCACACTTACCATCCCGCATAGCCTCAGCTGAAATCCAATGTTCTGGGAAGACAGTAAAGCACGCAAAGTTACCATAGCCTCGCGAGTGTATGGATTCTCAAGGTGCAGCTGGGCCAGAGCAACAAACATCATGATCAAAAAGTTAGATGAATATGATACACAAATTTCAACCTAACAGAGTAAATCTGCAGTTTTATGGTATTACCGGCACATCAGGCGATACAATCCCCCTCCAGAGAGGAAGGCCAACCCTCTCCATCATCATAATCTCCCTCTCATTGAAGCCACGAACCCATGCCTCCATACCATTGTAACCCATATCTCCATTAAAACTGTATTGGTACTTCATTTTGTTACCATCTAGCTTCAACGGAGTTGGCCAAATGCTTTCAAACCAAACCCTGCAATGGAATTCCCAAAACTATGTCAGTACAGTTGTTGGTCTTCTGCTCAAACCAATCACATTTACAAGTTTTCAAAAATATCACCTCCCAAGTCCATCAGAGCAAGTCAGCAACATGACACTCTCGTAGAATTCATCACATATGTGATCAGGGTACTGAACTTGTACCAGCTCTAGCTTGAAATGCGAGTACCCATAGCCAGGGTCCGGCACAAGACAAGCGTCTGGATGAATGACTGCTGCAATGTCACCAAATGCACATCAGAGAGGCATAAAAATTGTTTTAGATTGCATAGACATTCAGTTCTGGTAATTACCCAAAGGAGCAGTAGCCAAATATGGGCTTTGATCCATGTCAGACACATATAGCCTCTTGTTTCTAATTGGAGTGTACACAGCGGACGATCTTGCATGAACACTAGCTGTAGCTCCATCCACTCCAGTAGCAAGTGGTGCTGGCAGAGCATCTTTGTTCAAATGAAACAATTGATGTAGATATTCAGTATTTGGTTAGTACAAATTAGCAAGCAAGATATAGATTTGGGCCAGATATAAATGCGCACCTTCAGTCATTGCGCACATAATCGATGTGTCAACCAGAGGAGCCGCTGCCGGTACAGCTACACGTGCAGAAGATGGGCCAAGGAGCTCGTGCATGGTTTTCTGACACTGGGCTTGTGGTGCCCCAACTGCAATCCATGGCAAAAGTCATGAACAACTTGTGATGAGTGAAGTAAACAAGTAATACAAGACCGTCTTAAGGGTTTAACCTGGATATTCAATCGCCTTCCCCTTGCCCTTGCGATCAATAATCATTGGTTTGTCTTCTGGATCATCACTTGCATGAGCGTCTTGTACCACACCAACAATTGGAAACAACAAGTCAAACTAATCAGCAGGTGCAAAATAAATAAGATTCAGGAATTAATCTTGGATGTTGTAATCACCTGGCATAGCAGCCCGAGCACTAGATCGCCCCACCTCTCCATTATCAGGCTTCTCTTCATTTCTACCATCTGGACATGTGTTTACGGCTGGACCCACTCCAAAGTTGTTTTGGTTACCAACAACCACAGCCATCATGGCATGAGTTGCTTCCCTTGAAGAAGCAGCTAACTCCTCCACCACTACAGCAGTACAACAAATTCTTAGTAAACTATATGCTTTTTGTTCCTATGTAAGGAGGCACAGATAGAAAACAAAAAAAGCACATCATAATATGGAAGTGCATATTCATTTCCAGACAAGGGAACTGTGAATCACCTGTTGCCGATGCCGTTCTAGGTGTAGTTGGGATCTCCACTGGGAAGACTGCCGCCACAGCTGCATGCTTTTTCACGTGATCCACGAAGAAATCAAGAGTTTCTGTCATTTCTTTCTCCCTTGTCGCCACAGAGAGACCCTTTATCTCTTTCAGAACCTTCTCCCTGATGGAATCAATAGGTTTGAGAAACTATGCCTCCCTACGCTGGAATTGGAACTCGAACGCAGCCTTGACAGAATCTATCATATGTTCAACAAAGCAAGGCAATGTGTGTGAGAAACTATACTACTGACCAACACTAACATCTAACATGAAGAAAATAGAAATTTACTCTGGCCACAATACCTCATCAGTCCATACAGGTCCACGATGGCCTGTGTTGTTTCTGCACTGCGCTGCACCACCAGAGCCCATCGGATCTGCTCCTCCAGCACTTCCATGCCCCCCCAACTGGAACTGACCGTGGAATGTTCATTGATGGAGAGCGGGCGACATCCGCAAGCTGAGAAGATAAATGTCAGAAAATCTATTGAATGCTAAAGGAGAGAAGCAAGAGAAACACATGTGCTAGAACATTTTTGTTTCTAACTTACATCAAGACCACATTCTATTCCAAATCTTGCAGCGTGCTTGCGGATGAGATCCTTCAATAGCACATCTGAATAACTAGATATGCGAGGCAGTGGCAGCTGCTCCACACCTTCCACACCATGCTCATGGTAGTCCAACCATATGATCTAGCATTCCACATTCATTGAAATGAGAATATCAAACAAGAAGAAACAAGCGCAATAGGAAGAACATGCATTTTGATAAAAAAAATCACCCGTGGCACAATAAGGTACCCGCCAAGCACGACAAATGCCGGATCTGTTGCCAGATCATCTCTAAGCTTCCGTGCAGCTTCCGTTAGTCCCTCAAGAATGTAGTCACAGAAATCATACTCGCATATCATGTCTGGCTCGGCAACTACAGGTAAGAGCTCATTTGCTATTTTAGCAGTTGCACCCCTCGGCACAAGAAAAGTGGAGCTGGCTACTAGCGCGACGGCAGCCTTCATGGTGGTGCGCTCTTCACCCTTAATGGCTACCTTGTTAGCTCCCTCAACTATCTTTTTAACATGATGAACTGGAATATTGTTTGACCTCGGCATGCCAGTGCCTAGTAAGGCGTGCACCTTACCAAGCAGGCGCTCGCGGTCTGCAAGGCAACGCCCCCCCCCCCCTGAATGTCTATTTTCATACCACCGCTAGGAAGACCAATTGCTCTAGCAACAGCACTGGCATTGACATCTACAAATGTTCCATCACCCATGTCCATCTTCATAGTATCTGGGTCTATCTTGGAGATCAAAGACATGGAAAAGATTCAGTTTGTGTTCCCTAGAACCCTAATCGTACACAACTCTCCCAAACCTACTTCCGCAAACACGTCTTTAACCTCCGGGTTCCATTCACCCGCCAGCGATTGCAACGCAATCGAGGTGAATGGGGTCTGGACAATTGGGACTCGCCTAGGCGCCGCCATTGAAGAGGCAGCAACAGCTGAACTTCCGGCCAACGGCGATGGCGCCGGTGAGCTGCCCTTGGGTCGCCCCCGTGCCATGGCTAGATAGCAGCAACAAATCTGAAAAACACCAACAAGCAAGGAAGAGAGGATTTAAACACATAGATCTTATGCTCAAGAAGAAAACAAAGGATCAAAACATGCATTGAGGACGATTTCTAGGAGTTGAAAGAGGATTGACAATGAACAAGGATAACCAACCTTTGCTTCCTTCCAACTAGTAGTATCAACTGTTAAAGCAGGGCGGTTCCCAAAGCAGAGTCTCGGGGGTGGTGTGTGCGGTGGACTGGCTGTCGAGTTGGTCCAGCTTCTGGTATTTAAGGGCCAGTTCTTTTGGGCGATTCTACCAGAATCGTTCCCTTCCCCAGCTTCTTTCAGAATCACCACTCCATATGTTTTTTACAATCCTAACTAATTAGACCTTAACTAGATAGGATTGTAAAAAAATATGGAGCGACGATTCTGGGAGAAGCTGGGGAGGGGCGCGATTCTGGAAGAATCGCCGAAAAGAACTGGCCCTTATAGTCATGCCCCAACCACTCCCCCTGCGTATTAATGGAAGATGGTCACTGACTCCTGATACTACTGTTTTATGGATTAATTAATCAAGTTCCGAGACAAGTCCTTTTCTCCGTGGCCAAATCACCCCCACAACACGTGCATTGTGGCATCACACATGCACATCCTTGGACACACACGCTGACAAAACCTTTTCTTGGCTAATGAAAAAACAATCTGTTTGTTTTTTCAACAATATCATGAACAGAAAAATAATTTAGGGATTTTTTTTTCACGTGTGGCTAATGTTGACCCAAAAGCAAACGTTCATTAATCATGTGGTGCGTACATAGATTACTACTACAAGTTTATCTTGCATCACAGTTTGGACATAGCCAGAGAAACAAACTTCTCCATCTAGCTTAATTCTTATAGCTACTACTGATAAATCACAGCTTCTGACGCTTTGTAGGCGGACTTTCTGCGTCATCCTCCAACTGGCCGTGGCTGAGAGTGCCTGTCCCTGACTCGTGATGACAAATATCAATCTCCATCTTCCCTTCTACACGTGCCGGTGCCATGAAAGATCAAAATCGCCGGTTCCCTAATCCAACCGGCTCACATCGCCAACCACAATCATCTGAACCAACACCAGGAAATTGTTTAGAACACAACTGAAACCATCAGTGTTTTTCAAGAAATGTTTAAGTTTCTTACTTCATGAGGATAATTATCAGGCTCAACAACTTCTCGAAGAACTGGACCTTGCCCAACAGTGGCGGAGCTTGAGCAAGATCTTTGGGGGGGGCAAATGAAATATATAGGCTACTGAGGGGGTCAAACATGCAAAATTTAACAATCTAAATTATTTCCCTAATATTTTCTCCCCTTTTTAAGTCACACATGGCACAACACGAGAACATATGTTATGGTAGATCTCCATTTTTTCTTGTTCATGGATGTGTTAGAATAATACCTCGTCATCTGCAGTAGCCAAGGACGACGAGCGACCATTGGGGCCACTTTCTATCTCCCGCCCGTCCATGATAGAGCTTGGCGCCAAAGTGGAACCCTCGGACGTGGTTACACCAGAGTGCATGTTGGCGCTGCTGGGAGGGGCCATCTGTTCCTGCTTTGGAGGCCAGCCATGCACTAAGCTCCGCCACTGTTGCCCAAGCACGCTCCCCTTTTTAAGTCACACATGGCACAACACGAGAACATATGTTATGGTAGATCTCCATTTTTTCTTGTTCATGGATGTGTTAGAATAATACCTCGTCATCTGCAGTAGCCAAGGACGACGAGCGACCATTGGGGCCACTTTCTATCTCCCGCCCGTCCATGATAGAGCTTGGCGCCAAAGTGGAACCCTCGGACGTGGTTACACCAGAGTGCATGTTGGCGCTGCTGGGAGGGGCCATCTGTTCCTGCTTTGGAGGCCAGCCATGCACTAAGCTCCGCCACTGTTGCCCAAGCACGCTCCCCTTTTTAAGTCACACATGGCACAACACGAGAACATATGTTATGGTAGATCTCCATTTTTTCTTGTTCATGGATGTGTTAGAATAATACCTCGTCATCTGCAGTAGCCAAGGACGACGAGCGACCATTGGGGCCACTTTCTATCTCCCGCCCGTCCATGATAGAGCTTGGCGCCAAAGTGGAACCCTCGGACGTGGTTACACCAGAGTGCATGTTGGCGCTGCTGGGAGGGGCCATCTGTTCCTGCTTTGGAGGCCAGCCATGCACTAAGCTCCGCCACTGTTGCCCAAGCACGCTCCCCTTTTTAAGTCACACATGGCACAACACGAGAACATATGTTATGGTAGATCTCCATTTTTTCTTGTTCATGGATGTGTTAGAATAATACCTCGTCATCTGCAGTAGCCAAGGACGACGAGCGACCATTGGGGCCACTTTCTATCTCCCGCCCGTCCATGATAGAGCTTGGCGCCAAAGTGGAACCCTCGGACGTGGTTACACCAGAGTGCATGTTGGCGCTGCTGGGAGGGGCCATCTGTTCCTGCTTTGGAGGCCAGCCATGCACTAAGCTCCGCCACTGTTGCCCAAGCACGCTCCCCTTTTTAAGTCACACATGGCACAACACGAGAACATATGTTATGGTAGATCTCCATTTTTTCTTGTTCATGGATGTGTTAGAATAATACCTCGTCATCTGCAGTAGCCAAGGACGACGAGCGACCATTGGGGCCACTTTCTATCTCCCGCCCGTCCATGATAGAGCTTGGCGCCAAAGTGGAACCCTCGGACGTGGTTACACCAGAGTGCATGTTGGCGCTGCTGGGAGGGGCCATCTGTTCCTGCTTTGGAGGCCAGCCATGCACTAAGCTCCGCCACTGTTGCCCAAGCACGCTCCCCTTTTTAAGTCACACATGGCACAACACGAGAACATATGTTATGGTAGATCTCCATTTTTTCTTGTTCATGGATGTGTTAGAATAATACCTCGTCATCTGCAGTAGCCAAGGACGACGAGCGACCATTGGGGCCACTTTCTATCTCCCGCCCGTCCATGATAGAGCTTGGCGCCAAAGTGGAACCCTCGGACGTGGTTACACCAGAGTGCATGTTGGCGCTGCTGGGAGGGGCCATCTGTTCCTGCTTTGGAGGCCAGCCATGCACTAAGCTCCGCCACTGTTGCCCAAGCACGCTCCCCTTTTTAAGTCACACATGGCACAACACGAGAACATATGTTATGGTAGATCTCCATTTTTTCTTGTTCATGGATGTGTTAGAATAATACCTCGTCATCTGCAGTAGCCAAGGACGACGAGCGACCATTGGGGCCACTTTCTATCTCCCGCCCGTCCATGATAGAGCTTGGCGCCAAAGTGGAACCCTCGGACGTGGTTACACCAGAGTGCATGTTGGCGCTGCTGGGAGGGGCCATCTGTTCCTGCTTTGGAGGCCAGCCATGCACTAAGCTCCGCCACTGTTGCCCAAGCACGCTCCCCTTTTTAAGTCACACATGGCACAACACGAGAACATATGTTATGGTAGATCTCCATTTTTTCTTGTTCATGGATGTGTTAGAATAATACCTCGTCATCTGCAGTAGCCAAGGACGACGAGCGACCATTGGGGCCACTTTCTATCTCCCGCCCGTCCATGATAGAGCTTGGCGCCAAAGTGGAACCCTCGGACGTGGTTACACCAGAGTGCATGTTGGCGCTGCTGGGAGGGGCCATCTGTTCCTGCTTTGGAGGCCAGCCATGCACTAAGCTCCGCCACTGTTGCCCAAGCACGCTCCCCTTTTTAAGTCACACATGGCACAACACGAGAACATATGTTATGGTAGATCTCCATTTTTTCTTGTTCATGGATGTGTTAGAATAATACCTCGTCATCTGCAGTAGCCAAGGACGACGAGCGACCATTGGGGCCACTTTCTATCTCCCGCCCGTCCATGATAGAGCTTGGCGCCAAAGTGGAACCCTCGGACGTGGTTACACCAGAGTGCATGTTGGCGCTGCTGGGAGGGGCCATCTGTTCCTGCTTTGGAGGCCAGCCATGCACTAAGCTCCGCCACTGTTGCCCAAGCACGCTCCCCTTTTTAAGTCACACATGGCACAACACGAGAACATATGTTATGGTAGATCTCCATTTTTTCTTGTTCATGGATGTGTTAGAATAATACCTCGTCATCTGCAGTAGCCAAGGACGACGAGCGACCATTGGGGCCACTTTCTATCTCCCGCCCGTCCATGATAGAGCTTGGCGCCAAAGTGGAACCCTCGGACGTGGTTACACCAGAGTGCATGTTGGCGCTGCTGGGAGGGGCCATCTGTTCCTGCTTTGGAGGCCAGCCATGCACTAAGCTCCGCCACTGTTGCCCAAGCACGCTCCCCTTTTTAAGTCACACATGGCACAACACGAGAACATATGTTATGGTAGATCTCCATTTTTTCTTGTTCATGGATGTGTTAGAATAATACCTCGTCATCTGCAGTAGCCAAGGACGACGAGCGACCATTGGGGCCACTTTCTATCTCCCGCCCGTCCATGATAGAGCTTGGCGCCAAAGTGGAACCCTCGGACGTGGTTACACCAGAGTGCATGTTGGCGCTGCTGGGAGGGGCCATCTGTTCCTGCTTTGGAGGCCAGCCATGCACTAAGCTCCGCCACTGTTGCCCAAGCACGCTCCCCTTTTTAAGTCACACATGGCACAACACGAGAACATATGTTATGGTAGATCTCCATTTTTTCTTGTTCATGGATGTGTTAGAATAATACCTCGTCATCTGCAGTAGCCAAGGACGACGAGCGACCATTGGGGCCACTTTCTATCTCCCGCCCGTCCATGATAGAGCTTGGCGCCAAAGTGGAACCCTCGGACGTGGTTACACCAGAGTGCATGTTGGCGCTGCTGGGAGGGGCCATCTGTTCCTGCTTTGGAGGCCAGCCATGCACTAAGCTCCGCCACTGTTGCCCAAGCACGCTCCCCTTTTTAAGTCACACATGGCACAACACGAGAACATATGTTATGGTAGATCTCCATTTTTTCTTGTTCATGGATGTGTTAGAATAATACCTCGTCATCTGCAGTAGCCAAGGACGACGAGCGACCATTGGGGCCACTTTCTATCTCCCGCCCGTCCATGATAGAGCTTGGCGCCAAAGTGGAACCCTCGGACGTGGTTACACCAGAGTGCATGTTGGCGCTGCTGGGAGGGGCCATCTGTTCCTGCTTTGGAGGCCAGCCATGCACTAAGCTCCGCCACTGTTGCCCAAGCACGCTCCCCTTTTTAAGTCACACATGGCACAACACGAGAACATATGTTATGGTAGATCTCCATTTTTTCTTGTTCATGGATGTGTTAGAATAATACCTCGTCATCTGCAGTAGCCAAGGACGACGAGCGACCATTGGGGCCACTTTCTATCTCCCGCCCGTCCATGATAGAGCTTGGCGCCAAAGTGGAACCCTCGGACGTGGTTACACCAGAGTGCATGTTGGCGCTGCTGGGAGGGGCCATCTGTTCCTGCTTTGGAGGCCAGCCATGCACTAAGCTCCGCCACTGTTGCCCAAGCACGCTCCCCTTTTTAAGTCACACATGGCACAACACGAGAACATATGTTATGGTAGATCTCCATTTTTTCTTGTTCATGGATGTGTTAGAATAATACCTCGTCATCTGCAGTAGCCAAGGACGACGAGCGACCATTGGGGCCACTTTCTATCTCCCGCCCGTCCATGATAGAGCTTGGCGCCAAAGTGGAACCCTCGGACGTGGTTACACCAGAGTGCATGTTGGCGCTGCTGGGAGGGGCCATCTGTTCCTGCTTTGGAGGCCAGCCATGCACTAAGCTCCGCCACTGTTGCCCAAGCACGCTCCCCTTTTTAAGTCACACATGGCACAACACGAGAACATATGTTATGGTAGATCTCCATTTTTTCTTGTTCATGGATGTGTTAGAATAATACCTCGTCATCTGCAGTAGCCAAGGACGACGAGCGACCATTGGGGCCACTTTCTATCTCCCGCCCGTCCATGATAGAGCTTGGCGCCAAAGTGGAACCCTCGGACGTGGTTACACCAGAGTGCATGTTGGCGCTGCTGGGAGGGGCCATCTGTTCCTGCTTTGGAGGCCAGCCATGCACTAAGCTCCGCCACTGTTGCCCAAGCACGCTCCCCTTTTTAAGTCACACATGGCACAACACGAGAACATATGTTATGGTAGATCTCCATTTTTTCTTGTTCATGGATGTGTTAGAATAATACCTCGTCATCTGCAGTAGCCAAGGACGACGAGCGACCATTGGGGCCACTTTCTATCTCCCGCCCGTCCATGATAGAGCTTGGCGCCAAAGTGGAACCCTCGGACGTGGTTACACCAGAGTGCATGTTGGCGCTGCTGGGAGGGGCCATCTGTTCCTGCTTTGGAGGCCAGCCATGCACTAAGCTCCGCCACTGTTGCCCAAGCACGCTCCCCTTTTTAAGTCACACATGGCACAACACGAGAACATATGTTATGGTAGATCTCCATTTTTTCTTGTTCATGGATGTGTTAGAATAATACCTCGTCATCTGCAGTAGCCAAGGACGACGAGCGACCATTGGGGCCACTTTCTATCTCCCGCCCGTCCATGATAGAGCTTGGCGCCAAAGTGGAACCCTCGGACGTGGTTACACCAGAGTGCATGTTGGCGCTGCTGGGAGGGGCCATCTGTTCCTGCTTTGGAGGCCAGCCATGCACTAAGCTCCGCCACTGTTGCCCAAGCACGCTCCCCTTTTTAAGTCACACATGGCACAACACGAGAACATATGTTATGGTAGATCTCCATTTTTTCTTGTTCATGGATGTGTTAGAATAATACCTCGTCATCTGCAGTAGCCAAGGACGACGAGCGACCATTGGGGCCACTTTCTATCTCCCGCCCGTCCATGATAGAGCTTGGCGCCAAAGTGGAACCCTCGGACGTGGTTACACCAGAGTGCATGTTGGCGCTGCTGGGAGGGGCCATCTGTTCCTGCTTTGGAGGCCAGCCATGCACTAAGCTCCGCCACTGTTGCCCAAGCACGCTCCCCTTTTTAAGTCACACATGGCACAACACGAGAACATATGTTATGGTAGATCTCCATTTTTTCTTGTTCATGGATGTGTTAGAATAATACCTCGTCATCTGCAGTAGCCAAGGACGACGAGCGACCATTGGGGCCACTTTCTATCTCCCGCCCGTCCATGATAGAGCTTGGCGCCAAAGTGGAACCCTCGGACGTGGTTACACCAGAGTGCATGTTGGCGCTGCTGGGAGGGGCCATCTGTTCCTGCTTTGGAGGCCAGCCATGCACTAAGCTCCGCCACTGTTGCCCAAGCACGCTCCCCTTTTTAAGTCACACATGGCACAACACGAGAACATATGTTATGGTAGATCTCCATTTTTTCTTGTTCATGGATGTGTTAGAATAATACCTCGTCATCTGCAGTAGCCAAGGACGACGAGCGACCATTGGGGCCACTTTCTATCTCCCGCCCGTCCATGATAGAGCTTGGCGCCAAAGTGGAACCCTCGGACGTGGTTACACCAGAGTGCATGTTGGCGCTGCTGGGAGGGGCCATCTGTTCCTGCTTTGGAGGCCAGCCATGCACTAAGCTCCGCCACTGTTGCCCAAGCACGCTCCCCTTTTTAAGTCACACATGGCACAACACGAGAACATATGTTATGGTAGATCTCCATTTTTTCTTGTTCATGGATGTGTTAGAATAATACCTCGTCATCTGCAGTAGCCAAGGACGACGAGCGACCATTGGGGCCACTTTCTATCTCCCGCCCGTCCATGATAGAGCTTGGCGCCAAAGTGGAACCCTCGGACGTGGTTACACCAGAGTGCATGTTGGCGCTGCTGGGAGGGGCCATCTGTTCCTGCTTTGGAGGCCAGCCATGCACTAAGCTCCGCCACTGTTGCCCAAGCACGCTCCCCTTTTTAAGTCACACATGGCACAACACGAGAACATATGTTATGGTAGATCTCCATTTTTTCTTGTTCATGGATGTGTTAGAATAATACCTCGTCATCTGCAGTAGCCAAGGACGACGAGCGACCATTGGGGCCACTTTCTATCTCCCGCCCGTCCATGATAGAGCTTGGCGCCAAAGTGGAACCCTCGGACGTGGTTACACCAGAGTGCATGTTGGCGCTGCTGGGAGGGGCCATCTGTTCCTGCTTTGGAGGCCAGCCATGCACTAAGCTCCGCCACTGTTGCCCAAGCACGCTCCCCTTTTTAAGTCACACATGGCACAACACGAGAACATATGTTATGGTAGATCTCCATTTTTTCTTGTTCATGGATGTGTTAGAATAATACCTCGTCATCTGCAGTAGCCAAGGACGACGAGCGACCATTGGGGCCACTTTCTATCTCCCGCCCGTCCATGATAGAGCTTGGCGCCAAAGTGGAACCCTCGGACGTGGTTACACCAGAGTGCATGTTGGCGCTGCTGGGAGGGGCCATCTGTTCCTGCTTTGGAGGCCAGCCATGCACTAAGCTCCGCCACTGTTGCCCAAGCACGCTCCCCTTTTTAAGTCACACATGGCACAACACGAGAACATATGTTATGGTAGATCTCCATTTTTTCTTGTTCATGGATGTGTTAGAATAATACCTCGTCATCTGCAGTAGCCAAGGACGACGAGCGACCATTGGGGCCACTTTCTATCTCCCGCCCGTCCATGATAGAGCTTGGCGCCAAAGTGGAACCCTCGGACGTGGTTACACCAGAGTGCATGTTGGCGCTGCTGGGAGGGGCCATCTGTTCCTGCTTTGGAGGCCAGCCATGCACTAAGCTCCGCCACTGTTGCCCAAGCACGCTCCCCTTTTTAAGTCACACATGGCACAACACGAGAACATATGTTATGGTAGATCTCCATTTTTTCTTGTTCATGGATGTGTTAGAATAATACCTCGTCATCTGCAGTAGCCAAGGACGACGAGCGACCATTGGGGCCACTTTCTATCTCCCGCCCGTCCATGATAGAGCTTGGCGCCAAAGTGGAACCCTCGGACGTGGTTACACCAGAGTGCATGTTGGCGCTGCTGGGAGGGGCCATCTGTTCCTGCTTTGGAGGCCAGCCATGCACTAAGCTCCGCCACTGTTGCCCAAGCACGCTCCCCTTTTTAAGTCACACATGGCACAACACGAGAACATATGTTATGGTAGATCTCCATTTTTTCTTGTTCATGGATGTGTTAGAATAATACCTCGTCATCTGCAGTAGCCAAGGACGACGAGCGACCATTGGGGCCACTTTCTATCTCCCGCCCGTCCATGATAGAGCTTGGCGCCAAAGTGGAACCCTCGGACGTGGTTACACCAGAGTGCATGTTGGCGCTGCTGGGAGGGGCCATCTGTTCCTGCTTTGGAGGCCAGCCATGCACTAAGCTCCGCCACTGTTGCCCAAGCACGCTCCCCTTTTTAAGTCACACATGGCACAACACGAGAACATATGTTATGGTAGATCTCCATTTTTTCTTGTTCATGGATGTGTTAGAATAATACCTCGTCATCTGCAGTAGCCAAGGACGACGAGCGACCATTGGGGCCACTTTCTATCTCCCGCCCGTCCATGATAGAGCTTGGCGCCAAAGTGGAACCCTCGGACGTGGTTACACCAGAGTGCATGTTGGCGCTGCTGGGAGGGGCCATCTGTTCCTGCTTTGGAGGCCAGCCATGCACTAAGCTCCGCCACTGTTGCCCAAGCACGCTCCCCTTTTTAAGTCACACATGGCACAACACGAGAACATATGTTATGGTAGATCTCCATTTTTTCTTGTTCATGGATGTGTTAGAATAATACCTCGTCATCTGCAGTAGCCAAGGACGACGAGCGACCATTGGGGCCACTTTCTATCTCCCGCCCGTCCATGATAGAGCTTGGCGCCAAAGTGGAACCCTCGGACGTGGTTACACCAGAGTGCATGTTGGCGCTGCTGGGAGGGGCCATCTGTTCCTGCTTTGGAGGCCAGCCATGCACTAAGCTCCGCCACTGTTGCCCAAGCACGCTCCCCTTTTTAAGTCACACATGGCACAACACGAGAACATATGTTATGGTAGATCTCCATTTTTTCTTGTTCATGGATGTGTTAGAATAATACCTCGTCATCTGCAGTAGCCAAGGACGACGAGCGACCATTGGGGCCACTTTCTATCTCCCGCCCGTCCATGATAGAGCTTGGCGCCAAAGTGGAACCCTCGGACGTGGTTACACCAGAGTGCATGTTGGCGCTGCTGGGAGGGGCCATCTGTTCCTGCTTTGGAGGCCAGCCATGCACTAAGCTCCGCCACTGTTGCCCAAGCACGCTCCCCTTTTTAAGTCACACATGGCACAACACGAGAACATATGTTATGGTAGATCTCCATTTTTTCTTGTTCATGGATGTGTTAGAATAATACCTCGTCATCTGCAGTAGCCAAGGACGACGAGCGACCATTGGGGCCACTTTCTATCTCCCGCCCGTCCATGATAGAGCTTGGCGCCAAAGTGGAACCCTCGGACGTGGTTACACCAGAGTGCATGTTGGCGCTGCTGGGAGGGGCCATCTGTTCCTGCTTTGGAGGCCAGCCATGCACTAAGCTCCGCCACTGTTGCCCAAGCACGCTCCCCTTTTTAAGTCACACATGGCACAACACGAGAACATATGTTATGGTAGATCTCCATTTTTTCTTGTTCATGGATGTGTTAGAATAATACCTCGTCATCTGCAGTAGCCAAGGACGACGAGCGACCATTGGGGCCACTTTCTATCTCCCGCCCGTCCATGATAGAGCTTGGCGCCAAAGTGGAACCCTCGGACGTGGTTACACCAGAGTGCATGTTGGCGCTGCTGGGAGGGGCCATCTGTTCCTGCTTTGGAGGCCAGCCATGCACTAAGCTCCGCCACTGTTGCCCAAGCACGCTCCCCTTTTTAAGTCACACATGGCACAACACGAGAACATATGTTATGGTAGATCTCCATTTTTTCTTGTTCATGGATGTGTTAGAATAATACCTCGTCATCTGCAGTAGCCAAGGACGACGAGCGACCATTGGGGCCACTTTCTATCTCCCGCCCGTCCATGATAGAGCTTGGCGCCAAAGTGGAACCCTCGGACGTGGTTACACCAGAGTGCATGTTGGCGCTGCTGGGAGGGGCCATCTGTTCCTGCTTTGGAGGCCAGCCATGCACTAAGCTCCGCCACTGTTGCCCAAGCACGCTCCCCTTTTTAAGTCACACATGGCACAACACGAGAACATATGTTATGGTAGATCTCCATTTTTTCTTGTTCATGGATGTGTTAGAATAATACCTCGTCATCTGCAGTAGCCAAGGACGACGAGCGACCATTGGGGCCACTTTCTATCTCCCGCCCGTCCATGATAGAGCTTGGCGCCAAAGTGGAACCCTCGGACGTGGTTACACCAGAGTGCATGTTGGCGCTGCTGGGAGGGGCCATCTGTTCCTGCTTTGGAGGCCAGCCATGCACTAAGCTCCGCCACTGTTGCCCAAGCACGCTCCCCTTTTTAAGTCACACATGGCACAACACGAGAACATATGTTATGGTAGATCTCCATTTTTTCTTGTTCATGGATGTGTTAGAATAATACCTCGTCATCTGCAGTAGCCAAGGACGACGAGCGACCATTGGGGCCACTTTCTATCTCCCGCCCGTCCATGATAGAGCTTGGCGCCAAAGTGGAACCCTCGGACGTGGTTACACCAGAGTGCATGTTGGCGCTGCTGGGAGGGGCCATCTGTTCCTGCTTTGGAGGCCAGCCATGCACTAAGCTCCGCCACTGTTGCCCAAGCACGCTCCCCTTTTTAAGTCACACATGGCACAACACGAGAACATATGTTATGGTAGATCTCCATTTTTTCTTGTTCATGGATGTGTTAGAATAATACCTCGTCATCTGCAGTAGCCAAGGACGACGAGCGACCATTGGGGCCACTTTCTATCTCCCGCCCGTCCATGATAGAGCTTGGCGCCAAAGTGGAACCCTCGGACGTGGTTACACCAGAGTGCATGTTGGCGCTGCTGGGAGGGGCCATCTGTTCCTGCTTTGGAGGCCAGCCATGCACTAAGCTCCGCCACTGTTGCCCAAGCACGCTCCCCTTTTTAAGTCACACATGGCACAACACGAGAACATATGTTATGGTAGATCTCCATTTTTTCTTGTTCATGGATGTGTTAGAATAATACCTCGTCATCTGCAGTAGCCAAGGACGACGAGCGACCATTGGGGCCACTTTCTATCTCCCGCCCGTCCATGATAGAGCTTGGCGCCAAAGTGGAACCCTCGGACGTGGTTACACCAGAGTGCATGTTGGCGCTGCTGGGAGGGGCCATCTGTTCCTGCTTTGGAGGCCAGCCATGCACTAAGCTCCGCCACTGTTGCCCAAGCACGCTCCCCTTTTTAAGTCACACATGGCACAACACGAGAACATATGTTATGGTAGATCTCCATTTTTTCTTGTTCATGGATGTGTTAGAATAATACCTCGTCATCTGCAGTAGCCAAGGACGACGAGCGACCATTGGGGCCACTTTCTATCTCCCGCCCGTCCATGATAGAGCTTGGCGCCAAAGTGGAACCCTCGGACGTGGTTACACCAGAGTGCATGTTGGCGCTGCTGGGAGGGGCCATCTGTTCCTGCTTTGGAGGCCAGCCATGCACTAAGCTCCGCCACTGTTGCCCAAGCACGCTCCCCTTTTTAAGTCACACATGGCACAACACGAGAACATATGTTATGGTAGATCTCCATTTTTTCTTGTTCATGGATGTGTTAGAATAATACCTCGTCATCTGCAGTAGCCAAGGACGACGAGCGACCATTGGGGCCACTTTCTATCTCCCGCCCGTCCATGATAGAGCTTGGCGCCAAAGTGGAACCCTCGGACGTGGTTACACCAGAGTGCATGTTGGCGCTGCTGGGAGGGGCCATCTGTTCCTGCTTTGGAGGCCAGCCATGCACTAAGCTCCGCCACTGTTGCCCAAGCACGCTCCCCTTTTTAAGTCACACATGGCACAACACGAGAACATATGTTATGGTAGATCTCCATTTTTTCTTGTTCATGGATGTGTTAGAATAATACCTCGTCATCTGCAGTAGCCAAGGACGACGAGCGACCATTGGGGCCACTTTCTATCTCCCGCCCGTCCATGATAGAGCTTGGCGCCAAAGTGGAACCCTCGGACGTGGTTACACCAGAGTGCATGTTGGCGCTGCTGGGAGGGGCCATCTGTTCCTGCTTTGGAGGCCAGCCATGCACTAAGCTCCGCCACTGTTGCCCAAGCACGCTCCCCTTTTTAAGTCACACATGGCACAACACGAGAACATATGTTATGGTAGATCTCCATTTTTTCTTGTTCATGGATGTGTTAGAATAATACCTCGTCATCTGCAGTAGCCAAGGACGACGAGCGACCATTGGGGCCACTTTCTATCTCCCGCCCGTCCATGATAGAGCTTGGCGCCAAAGTGGAACCCTCGGACGTGGTTACACCAGAGTGCATGTTGGCGCTGCTGGGAGGGGCCATCTGTTCCTGCTTTGGAGGCCAGCCATGCACTAAGCTCCGCCACTGTTGCCCAAGCACGCTCCCCTTTTTAAGTCACACATGGCACAACACGAGAACATATGTTATGGTAGATCTCCATTTTTTCTTGTTCATGGATGTGTTAGAATAATACCTCGTCATCTGCAGTAGCCAAGGACGACGAGCGACCATTGGGGCCACTTTCTATCTCCCGCCCGTCCATGATAGAGCTTGGCGCCAAAGTGGAACCCTCGGACGTGGTTACACCAGAGTGCATGTTGGCGCTGCTGGGAGGGGCCATCTGTTCCTGCTTTGGAGGCCAGCCATGCACTAAGCTCCGCCACTGTTGCCCAAGCACGCTCCCCTTTTTAAGTCACACATGGCACAACACGAGAACATATGTTATGGTAGATCTCCATTTTTTCTTGTTCATGGATGTGTTAGAATAATACCTCGTCATCTGCAGTAGCCAAGGACGACGAGCGACCATTGGGGCCACTTTCTATCTCCCGCCCGTCCATGATAGAGCTTGGCGCCAAAGTGGAACCCTCGGACGTGGTTACACCAGAGTGCATGTTGGCGCTGCTGGGAGGGGCCATCTGTTCCTGCTTTGGAGGCCAGCCATGCACTAAGCTCCGCCACTGTTGCCCAAGCACGCTCCCCTTTTTAAGTCACACATGGCACAACACGAGAACATATGTTATGGTAGATCTCCATTTTTTCTTGTTCATGGATGTGTTAGAATAATACCTCGTCATCTGCAGTAGCCAAGGACGACGAGCGACCATTGGGGCCACTTTCTATCTCCCGCCCGTCCATGATAGAGCTTGGCGCCAAAGTGGAACCCTCGGACGTGGTTACACCAGAGTGCATGTTGGCGCTGCTGGGAGGGGCCATCTGTTCCTGCTTTGGAGGCCAGCCATGCACTAAGCTCCGCCACTGTTGCCCAAGCACGCTCCCCTTTTTAAGTCACACATGGCACAACACGAGAACATATGTTATGGTAGATCTCCATTTTTTCTTGTTCATGGATGTGTTAGAATAATACCTCGTCATCTGCAGTAGCCAAGGACGACGAGCGACCATTGGGGCCACTTTCTATCTCCCGCCCGTCCATGATAGAGCTTGGCGCCAAAGTGGAACCCTCGGACGTGGTTACACCAGAGTGCATGTTGGCGCTGCTGGGAGGGGCCATCTGTTCCTGCTTTGGAGGCCAGCCATGCACTAAGCTCCGCCACTGTTGCCCAAGCACGCTCCCCTTTTTAAGTCACACATGGCACAACACGAGAACATATGTTATGGTAGATCTCCATTTTTTCTTGTTCATGGATGTGTTAGAATAATACCTCGTCATCTGCAGTAGCCAAGGACGACGAGCGACCATTGGGGCCACTTTCTATCTCCCGCCCGTCCATGATAGAGCTTGGCGCCAAAGTGGAACCCTCGGACGTGGTTACACCAGAGTGCATGTTGGCGCTGCTGGGAGGGGCCATCTGTTCCTGCTTTGGAGGCCAGCCATGCACTAAGCTCCGCCACTGTTGCCCAAGCACGCTCCCCTTTTTAAGTCACACATGGCACAACACGAGAACATATGTTATGGTAGATCTCCATTTTTTCTTGTTCATGGATGTGTTAGAATAATACCTCGTCATCTGCAGTAGCCAAGGACGACGAGCGACCATTGGGGCCACTTTCTATCTCCCGCCCGTCCATGATAGAGCTTGGCGCCAAAGTGGAACCCTCGGACGTGGTTACACCAGAGTGCATGTTGGCGCTGCTGGGAGGGGCCATCTGTTCCTGCTTTGGAGGCCAGCCATGCACTAAGCTCCGCCACTGTTGCCCAAGCACGCTCCCCTTTTTAAGTCACACATGGCACAACACGAGAACATATGTTATGGTAGATCTCCATTTTTTCTTGTTCATGGATGTGTTAGAATAATACCTCGTCATCTGCAGTAGCCAAGGACGACGAGCGACCATTGGGGCCACTTTCTATCTCCCGCCCGTCCATGATAGAGCTTGGCGCCAAAGTGGAACCCTCGGACGTGGTTACACCAGAGTGCATGTTGGCGCTGCTGGGAGGGGCCATCTGTTCCTGCTTTGGAGGCCAGCCATGCACTAAGCTCCGCCACTGTTGCCCAAGCACGCTCCCCTTTTTAAGTCACACATGGCACAACACGAGAACATATGTTATGGTAGATCTCCATTTTTTCTTGTTCATGGATGTGTTAGAATAATACCTCGTCATCTGCAGTAGCCAAGGACGACGAGCGACCATTGGGGCCACTTTCTATCTCCCGCCCGTCCATGATAGAGCTTGGCGCCAAAGTGGAACCCTCGGACGTGGTTACACCAGAGTGCATGTTGGCGCTGCTGGGAGGGGCCATCTGTTCCTGCTTTGGAGGCCAGCCATGCACTAAGCTCCGCCACTGTTGCCCAAGCACGCTCCCCTTTTTAAGTCACACATGGCACAACACGAGAACATATGTTATGGTAGATCTCCATTTTTTCTTGTTCATGGATGTGTTAGAATAATACCTCGTCATCTGCAGTAGCCAAGGACGACGAGCGACCATTGGGGCCACTTTCTATCTCCCGCCCGTCCATGATAGAGCTTGGCGCCAAAGTGGAACCCTCGGACGTGGTTACACCAGAGTGCATGTTGGCGCTGCTGGGAGGGGCCATCTGTTCCTGCTTTGGAGGCCAGCCATGCACTAAGCTCCGCCACTGTTGCCCAAGCACGCTCCCCTTTTTAAGTCACACATGGCACAACACGAGAACATATGTTATGGTAGATCTCCATTTTTTCTTGTTCATGGATGTGTTAGAATAATACCTCGTCATCTGCAGTAGCCAAGGACGACGAGCGACCATTGGGGCCACTTTCTATCTCCCGCCCGTCCATGATAGAGCTTGGCGCCAAAGTGGAACCCTCGGACGTGGTTACACCAGAGTGCATGTTGGCGCTGCTGGGAGGGGCCATCTGTTCCTGCTTTGGAGGCCAGCCATGCACTAAGCTCCGCCACTGTTGCCCAAGCACGCTCCCCTTTTTAAGTCACACATGGCACAACACGAGAACATATGTTATGGTAGATCTCCATTTTTTCTTGTTCATGGATGTGTTAGAATAATACCTCGTCATCTGCAGTAGCCAAGGACGACGAGCGACCATTGGGGCCACTTTCTATCTCCCGCCCGTCCATGATAGAGCTTGGCGCCAAAGTGGAACCCTCGGACGTGGTTACACCAGAGTGCATGTTGGCGCTGCTGGGAGGGGCCATCTGTTCCTGCTTTGGAGGCCAGCCATGCACTAAGCTCCGCCACTGTTGCCCAAGCACGCTCCCCTTTTTAAGTCACACATGGCACAACACGAGAACATATGTTATGGTAGATCTCCATTTTTTCTTGTTCATGGATGTGTTAGAATAATACCTCGTCATCTGCAGTAGCCAAGGACGACGAGCGACCATTGGGGCCACTTTCTATCTCCCGCCCGTCCATGATAGAGCTTGGCGCCAAAGTGGAACCCTCGGACGTGGTTACACCAGAGTGCATGTTGGCGCTGCTGGGAGGGGCCATCTGTTCCTGCTTTGGAGGCCAGCCATGCACTAAGCTCCGCCACTGTTGCCCAAGCACGCTCCCCTTTTTAAGTCACACATGGCACAACACGAGAACATATGTTATGGTAGATCTCCATTTTTTCTTGTTCATGGATGTGTTAGAATAATACCTCGTCATCTGCAGTAGCCAAGGACGACGAGCGACCATTGGGGCCACTTTCTATCTCCCGCCCGTCCATGATAGAGCTTGGCGCCAAAGTGGAACCCTCGGACGTGGTTACACCAGAGTGCATGTTGGCGCTGCTGGGAGGGGCCATCTGTTCCTGCTTTGGAGGCCAGCCATGCACTAAGCTCCGCCACTGTTGCCCAAGCACGCTCCCCTTTTTAAGTCACACATGGCACAACACGAGAACATATGTTATGGTAGATCTCCATTTTTTCTTGTTCATGGATGTGTTAGAATAATACCTCGTCATCTGCAGTAGCCAAGGACGACGAGCGACCATTGGGGCCACTTTCTATCTCCCGCCCGTCCATGATAGAGCTTGGCGCCAAAGTGGAACCCTCGGACGTGGTTACACCAGAGTGCATGTTGGCGCTGCTGGGAGGGGCCATCTGTTCCTGCTTTGGAGGCCAGCCATGCACTAAGCTCCGCCACTGTTGCCCAAGCACGCTCCCCTTTTTAAGTCACACATGGCACAACACGAGAACATATGTTATGGTAGATCTCCATTTTTTCTTGTTCATGGATGTGTTAGAATAATACCTCGTCATCTGCAGTAGCCAAGGACGACGAGCGACCATTGGGGCCACTTTCTATCTCCCGCCCGTCCATGATAGAGCTTGGCGCCAAAGTGGAACCCTCGGACGTGGTTACACCAGAGTGCATGTTGGCGCTGCTGGGAGGGGCCATCTGTTCCTGCTTTGGAGGCCAGCCATGCACTAAGCTCCGCCACTGTTGCCCAAGCACGCTCCCCTTTTTAAGTCACACATGGCACAACACGAGAACATATGTTATGGTAGATCTCCATTTTTTCTTGTTCATGGATGTGTTAGAATAATACCTCGTCATCTGCAGTAGCCAAGGACGACGAGCGACCATTGGGGCCACTTTCTATCTCCCGCCCGTCCATGATAGAGCTTGGCGCCAAAGTGGAACCCTCGGACGTGGTTACACCAGAGTGCATGTTGGCGCTGCTGGGAGGGGCCATCTGTTCCTGCTTTGGAGGCCAGCCATGCACTAAGCTCCGCCACTGTTGCCCAAGCACGCTCCCCTTTTTAAGTCACACATGGCACAACACGAGAACATATGTTATGGTAGATCTCCATTTTTTCTTGTTCATGGATGTGTTAGAATAATACCTCGTCATCTGCAGTAGCCAAGGACGACGAGCGACCATTGGGGCCACTTTCTATCTCCCGCCCGTCCATGATAGAGCTTGGCGCCAAAGTGGAACCCTCGGACGTGGTTACACCAGAGTGCATGTTGGCGCTGCTGGGAGGGGCCATCTGTTCCTGCTTTGGAGGCCAGCCATGCACTAAGCTCCGCCACTGTTGCCCAAGCACGCTCCCCTTTTTAAGTCACACATGGCACAACACGAGAACATATGTTATGGTAGATCTCCATTTTTTCTTGTTCATGGATGTGTTAGAATAATACCTCGTCATCTGCAGTAGCCAAGGACGACGAGCGACCATTGGGGCCACTTTCTATCTCCCGCCCGTCCATGATAGAGCTTGGCGCCAAAGTGGAACCCTCGGACGTGGTTACACCAGAGTGCATGTTGGCGCTGCTGGGAGGGGCCATCTGTTCCTGCTTTGGAGGCCAGCCATGCACTAAGCTCCGCCACTGTTGCCCAAGCACGCTCCCCTTTTTAAGTCACACATGGCACAACACGAGAACATATGTTATGGTAGATCTCCATTTTTTCTTGTTCATGGATGTGTTAGAATAATACCTCGTCATCTGCAGTAGCCAAGGACGACGAGCGACCATTGGGGCCACTTTCTATCTCCCGCCCGTCCATGATAGAGCTTGGCGCCAAAGTGGAACCCTCGGACGTGGTTACACCAGAGTGCATGTTGGCGCTGCTGGGAGGGGCCATCTGTTCCTGCTTTGGAGGCCAGCCATGCACTAAGCTCCGCCACTGTTGCCCAAGCACGCTCCCCTTTTTAAGTCACACATGGCACAACACGAGAACATATGTTATGGTAGATCTCCATTTTTTCTTGTTCATGGATGTGTTAGAATAATACCTCGTCATCTGCAGTAGCCAAGGACGACGAGCGACCATTGGGGCCACTTTCTATCTCCCGCCCGTCCATGATAGAGCTTGGCGCCAAAGTGGAACCCTCGGACGTGGTTACACCAGAGTGCATGTTGGCGCTGCTGGGAGGGGCCATCTGTTCCTGCTTTGGAGGCCAGCCATGCACTAAGCTCCGCCACTGTTGCCCAAGCACGCTCCCCTTTTTAAGTCACACATGGCACAACACGAGAACATATGTTATGGTAGATCTCCATTTTTTCTTGTTCATGGATGTGTTAGAATAATACCTCGTCATCTGCAGTAGCCAAGGACGACGAGCGACCATTGGGGCCACTTTCTATCTCCCGCCCGTCCATGATAGAGCTTGGCGCCAAAGTGGAACCCTCGGACGTGGTTACACCAGAGTGCATGTTGGCGCTGCTGGGAGGGGCCATCTGTTCCTGCTTTGGAGGCCAGCCATGCACTAAGCTCCGCCACTGTTGCCCAAGCACGCTCCCCTTTTTAAGTCACACATGGCACAACACGAGAACATATGTTATGGTAGATCTCCATTTTTTCTTGTTCATGGATGTGTTAGAATAATACCTCGTCATCTGCAGTAGCCAAGGACGACGAGCGACCATTGGGGCCACTTTCTATCTCCCGCCCGTCCATGATAGAGCTTGGCGCCAAAGTGGAACCCTCGGACGTGGTTACACCAGAGTGCATGTTGGCGCTGCTGCCCTCCACAACATTTCATTCGAATTTTGAACCACAATGGCTCCAAGTGTATCCGTTCACCAAATTTTGAATTCTTGGGAAGAGCGCAATTGATAGAAGCACCGATGCCACAACAAGCTCCTCAAAAAATCCATCTCCTCTCCTCACTGATGCGATAACAGTACAACCAACATTAACTCCAGCCCATGCGTCCCTCATCGTAGTCTGTGGCAAAACATCCCGTCATGGACTGCCTCCTCCCTCGCACGCGAATTTTGACATCATTACAAAAAAATAATATTATGCTAGCACAGCTACACAGCAGCATGTCCATGTCCTAGCACTAGTACACATGTCCCTCCAGTGCCAACAATGCTCTGCCGCTCGATGAGGCCCGCCCACCGCGCCGCCCGCTGCAATACAAAAATACTAACAGCGACATAGCTCTCTAGGCAGGCTCATCGAAACGCTGAGTGCACCAAACAAAGAAGTATACTTTCCAATTGATCCTCCGAAGGGCAACCCATGCTTAACTCCTCGCTAATATAAGCCCGAGTTAATTAAAATGGATAGTTATCAATACTCCGTTGAAATAATTTATTTTAGTATACCAAAAAAATCTTTAAATCCATGACTTCATATCGTCTGCACAATGGCATCATCGAAACGCTGAGTGCACCAAACAAAGAAGTATACTTTCCAATTGATCCTCCGAAGGGCAACCCATGCTTAACTCCTCGCTAATATAAGCCCGAGTTAATTAAAATGGATAGTTATCAATACTCCGTTGAAATAATTTATTTTAGTATACCAAAAAAATCTTTAAATCCATGACTTCATATCGTCTGCACAATGGCATGAACACCTGCCTCGCCTGTGGAGGAGCACCTCGCATGTGTAGTGGCTGTAGTAGATAGATCATTTTTTTTATAGCCATCAGCTGTAACCTCGAGCCTCCCATCCATCATGCATCACAATGCTGGTGCAGCAGGCGAACATGTGAACCCGCTGGCACTAGTAGAAAACAGGGCTTTGGTCCAGGTCGGGTCAGCCCATTAGTCCCGGTTCAATCCAGCATTGGTCCCGGTTCGTGAGCTCAGGGGGCCGGTCGGGCCACGTGGGCCATTGGTCCCGGTTCATCTGGACCTTTTGGTCCCGGTTGGTGGGATGAACCGGGACCA
>NW_024117472.1:0-11195 GCF_003073215.2 Triticum urartu | reverse complement strand
AGAGCGTCGACGGCAGGACGCCCTATGAGGTATGGCACGGACACAAGCCTGATGTAAGCCACTTACGCGTGTTCGGCTGTGTCGCCCATATCAAGGTGGTGAAACCACATGCGGCGAAGCTGGACGATCGGAGCACTCCGATGATCTTCCTCGGGTACGAACCGGGGACGGCGGCGTACCGCGTCTTCGACCCAGCGCGCAACAGTGTGCACGTCTCTCGCGACGTGGTTTTCGACGAGAGCGCACGGTGGGACTGGGAGGCGAACGAGGCAGCGCCAGCGGGCGTAGAGTTCACCGTCGACACGTTCTCCTACAGGTGACCCGTACGACGACGCGCCCACCGGCGTGCACAGAAGCTGACAAATCTGCAACGCCACTGAAGGGGGACGCCGCAGCGAGTCCACGAGCCCAGCCGCCGCGGCCGAACCCGTCGGTGACGCCGGAGAGCGCCGTGACGAGCCAGTGCACGGCATGATGACCCGCGCCCGCGACGGCATCGTGTAGCCAAACCAGCAGTACGAGGACTACGTCATGCTGGCTCACGAGGACGAGCTCTACCTTGGCGAGATCGACGAGCCCAAGACCTTTGCGGAAGCAGAGGAGGAAGGAGCGTGGAGCCGCGCCATGGACGAGGAAATGGCATCGATCGTCGCCAACAAGACCTGGCGGCTCACTGAGCTGCCTGCGGGCCACAAGGCCATCGGGCTCAAGTGGGTATACAAGCTCAAGCGCGACGCCGGCGGAAATGTTCAGAAGCACAAGGCGCGCTTGGTGGCGAAGGGGTTCGTCCAGAAGCAGGGCGTCGACTTTGAGGAGGTGTTCGCCCCCGTGGCGCGCCTCGAGTCCGTCCGTCTGCTAGTCGCTCTCGCCGCGCACGAGGGCTGGCGCGTCCACCACATGGACGTGAAGAGCGCCTTCCTCAACGGCGACCTGAAGGAGGAGGTGTACGTGACGCAGCCACCGGGCTACGCCATCGACGGGGAAGAACACAAGGTGCTCCGTCTGGACAAAGCCCTGTACGGGCTGCGGCAAGCCCCACGGGCGTGGAACGCCAAGCTGGATCGATGCCTCCTTGGACTTGGCTTCACCAGGAGCCCGTCGGAGCACGCAGTCTATGGACGCGGACGCGGGACGGCGCGCCTGCTCGTCGGCGTGTACGTGGATGACCTCATCATCACGGGGAACAACGACGACGAGATCAGCAGGTTCAAGGAGGAGATGCAGAAGCAATTTCGCATGAGCGATTTGGGCTTATTAAGATTCTACCTCGGGATCGAGGTGAAGCAGACGGCGAACGGCATCTCCCTCAACCAGGCGGCGTACGCAGGCAAGATCATCGAGAAGGCCGGCCTGGTGGGGTGCAATCCATCCCATACCCCCATGGAGCCGCATTTCAAGCTTAGCAGGGTGAGCTCTGCACCAGCCACAGACGAGACGGCGTACCGGAGCGTCGTAGGTGCGCTGCGCTACCTGGTGCACACGCGCCCAGACATAGCGTACTCTGTCGGCTACGTGAGCCGGTTCATGGAGGCCCCGACGACGGAGCACCTCGCCGCCGTCAAGCTAATCATCAGGTACATAGCCGGAACGCAGCACTACGGCTGCTTCTATGCCAGAAGGGCGGACGAAGCAACTCTGCTGGGGTTCAGCGACAGCGACATGGCGGGCGACGTCGACACCCGCAAGAGCACAACCGGCATCCTCTTCTTCTTCGGCCGGAGTCTGATCAGCTGGCAGTCACACAAGCAGCGAGTGGTGGCCTTGTCCACTTGTGAAGCAGAATCCATCGCCGCTGCAACGGCGGCCTGCCAGGGCGTGTGGCTTGCGAGGCTACTTGGAGACATGAAGAACACGGAGGCCGAGCAAGTCAGGCTGAAGATCGACAACAAAGCGGCGATCTCCCTCAGCAAGAACCCCGTCTTCCACGATCGCAGCAAACACAATGACACCAGGTTTCATTTCTTGCGCGAGTGTGTCGAAGACGGGCGCGTGGAGGTAGAGTTCGTCGGCACCAACGGGCAACTCGCTGACATTCTGACGAAGGCGCTTGGCCGCACCAAGTTTCAGGAGATTAGAGAGGAAATTGGTGTCGTTTTAATTCAGTAGGGGCTCAGGGTTTAGGGAGGCATTTGTTAGTTAAACCCTGACCCAACCCGTAGCTGGACCGGCTTCCCCGGCCCAGACTTTGCTTTCTGCACTCATAAGGCGTCGAGCGCGCGAACTGTGCGCGCCGAGCGCGACTAGGCATAGGTAGTGGCCGCAGTGAGCACGCCCACTCCGCGAACGTGGGATGGCACGTTCAACACGAACGGGGCAGCGGCGTGCGCATCGGCCGGGCCAGTTAGGAGCGATCTGAATAAAAGGAGAAAGAGAACAGAAAAGTAGTATCAGTTGTGCGCTGCGCAAAACACTTGCCCCTGTGAGTTCATCGAGAGCACTGAGGGAGAGAACGAGCGCGGCGGCCGCCTGACACGGCCCACCCGCCCAGCCAGCTCCGCCGCCGACTGCTGCAGCAGCCGCTCACCTGTGGCCGTTCCCTCTACTCCCGCTCCCGGCGACGAGACCATTGCAGACGTGGTGCTGCTCTGCTCGGCTACTTGGGCAGCTCAAATCGATGTGTGGATCTGATCGCTTTTTGTTTTTTGATTGAAGGGTGTCCCTGTAAAATTACAGGGACTGTTTTGTAAATTGATAATACCCCTCATCTAACAATGTATAACGTCGTCTACCATCAACCGTTATGCCAAGTCATCAAATGTGGGACCCACATGTCATAATCACGGTTAAAATGTCCGAAGCAACCGATCAGTGTTTTTTGCAAAAGATTAGATGAAAAATCAGTGGTTTCTGACAGAAATTTGTAAAACGGTCTTTTCTGCAAACCTAGGCGCTAATGTGGTGGTTTTCTACAATTCACTCGACGGGGGAAGATGAATGAACCCTGTTAAGCCTTTGCACCCATTCAGTACTAATTCTTCTAAATGCTCTGCTCTAGGTCCGGGTGATGATGATGTCAACACCTCCTGTATGCCAGATTTGGACTCAATCTTACCGCAAGTATGAATATACAGACTCCTGAGAGATGCAGGGATGTTGAGGACCTCAACCAAGTTGGGACAATTGTATATAACCAGAGACTCTAGACGTGGCAGCACCTGACTGGTTTCTGATGATGTTGAAGACCCAACAGAAGTTTGTGCATATCCAATCAAATAATTGCAATACCAAATGTCAAGCGTCCTCAAGGATACCAACCATTGGAACTCCTTTTCTGGCCAATGGACGAGTGCGTCGGAGCTAAAAATTGACAACTCTTGAAGTTGTGCAAAACATGCACACATCTCTGCTATACCTGACTTGAAGCCTCTTAACACCAAAACTGCTAGAGGAAAATCTTGATCATTCCTTTTGTTCTTGACGCTCACCACTTGCCTCAAACCATTCTCAGCCGCCCTCAATGTTGTTTCTGTCCTGTTTTCAATGCTATTCAGTTCCACATTGGTCAATGAAGCCATATGTCTAGCTACCCACACGAACAACTCTGCCTCACATCCTTCCACCTTTAATTCACCGAGCATTGGTGAAAAAGCTGTAGTTGTCAACTCTGGACATTTCTTAATACAAACATTCTGAAGTTTAGGGAAGGTCGGATGTCCTGGCAATGCTTTCAACTTTACACAGTCGCTAATACGTAGCTTCTCAAGGAGAGGAAACATGATCTCTCCTCCTTGCACCCCATCATTATTCATTTCCCACCATCTCTCCAGACTGTAAAGGTCTTTAAGCGTAAGCTCCTTCAGATTTGGGGATGCAAACGATGTATCACACTCACCTCTGAACAACCATTGCACTTTTCCACAGCTGAAAAGACGGATCTCGGTAATGTTTTGCAACACAGCTAGTCATGTTGGAAAAGTGCTGCCTCCATAGGACTCTATTCTTATGGCATGCAGCCCATCATGAGGTCTGAGATTCTCGAGCACTCTTGCATCATCCTCATCATCTCGACAGCAACACCTAGTTTCATCTGTATAATAAGCCCATCCAAAGGTCCATGTTAATGTCAGAGCTCTTAGTTCCTTCTTCTGCATGAGGTTTGCCGCTTTTGCATCATCATTTGTCACATTCTCTAGTTGTCGTAGATCCAATTGACCACCAAGGTTTAATTTCGTGAGCTCTCCAACATTGCTGCAATCAGAGCCACTACCTGCTACAAAACATGTAAGTGTCTGCAAGGATGTAAGTTCTCCGAGATCTCTAGGCATGCTCTTCAGCTTTGGGCAGCCATGAGTGTAAAGGTGACGGAGGGCAATCATATACTTCATTTGTCTCGGAAGCTCAACAAAATAAGCACATCCAGAGAGGTTCAGCGTTTGTAGATTGTATAGAATGCTCATATCTCCAGGGAGTGCTTTGATCCAACTACCTGAGAGATCTAGGTACCTCAGTTGATGTAGATGCTTTGGTTTCAGTGGGAATGATGATACCCACAAACAAAGCTGCAATGCTCGCAAAGACCCATATTTTGATAGATGCCGCAATGATGCACTTTTCATAACTCTAAGACACAAAAGAGTTTGGATAGATGGAGAGCTTCCCTCTAGAGAAATATTCAGTTTTCTTTCTGGTTCGTTGCACAACAAAAATAAATGCCGTGCATCATTTGTAAGCCACTCACACTGACTTGATTCCTCAGTTGCAGCATGTTCAATCTTGCCTAGTTCCCATGTTGCCAAGGCACATCCCTTTCCCATTACAGACAATGCAACATCATGCATAAGATCATGGATTTTACATATAGACATAGAATAACACAACCCGGCTTGGACTTTTTTCACATCCTGAAAGAATGATCTGCAGGCTAGATCTTTGAAAATCCTTTTGCCAGTGGTTTCAAGACGAACATTATCTTCTTGGATAAGAAAGCCATGTGCAATCCATAGTTGGATCAACTTATCCACATCAATCATGTAACCTTTGGGAAATATAGCACAAAAAGCAAAACATTGCTTCATATCTGTCGGCTGGTCGTTGTAACTGAGAGTGAGTATCGGTAAGATTCCAGACTCCTCGGTGCAAATGTTGCTTCTGCTTGATACAGCCTTCCATTCTTCCACACTGGTCTTGGTACACAGTACGGAGCCTAGTGTTGTTGCGGCTAAAGGAGAGCCAACACATCTCTTCACAATCTCATCAACCATATTCACCAACCCAACAGGCCTTTCCTCCTCATTGGGAAAATAGCTAAATGCTCTTGTCTCGACGATTTCCTTTAGGAATCTATCTTCCAAAGCTGTGAGATTATAGACTTCAGTACAGTGCATTATTTTAGCTACTCGTTCATCACGAGTTGTTGTCAATACGACACTACCTACGCCACCATGTTGAAGGCGTGCCTTGAGTTGCTCCCATTTATCAACCTCTCCTTTATCAAACTCTCGTTTCCAGACATCATCCAGCACAAGGAGGTACCTTTGCCCATTAACAACATTCTGAAGGTTATCCAGTGGTGTACTCTTCTTCTTGGAAGTAGCAACTTCTTTGCCATCGTCCTTCTTCCCAGGAGAGGCTTCAACTATATGTTTTGCCAGAGTATCCACATCAAAGCTACCGGAGACACAAACCCACAACAGCAGATCAAAATGCTTCTGAATTTCAGGATCATTGTAAACAAGTTGTGCTAATGTGGTCTTGCCTAGACCCCCCATTCCAACGATGGGAACAACCGTGAGATCTGCATTGTTAGCTTGACCAACTAGTAAATCAATGATACTCTTACTATCATTCTCTCTCGATCTTCTCTTGATTTGCTTTAGATCAAAGATATTATCATCCATCTCCCGCAACTGGTTGGATACTAGTGGCTGAGGATGTTTAGAGCGTTGACGATGTTTAGTGCCAAATTCATTCTTTTCATTCACAAGCAGATCAATGTCACGTACAATCTGGTGGAGCTTTCTTCCCATCCTGTTACGGAATATAAAACGGTTGTGGATGGGGAAGAGTTTTACCACACTGAAGCCTAGGTCGTTGTAGTGTCCCTCCTTTTTGGCCTTACGACGAAGCGCCTCATACTTGAACTCATCAAAGACTTCATTCGCCTTGTAAGCCACCTTCTTCATGTCCTCGAGCCAGGCCACTGCCCCTGCTCTGCGGGCTGCCGCCTGCTCGGTGTCGGCTGCTGCCTGCTCGGCGTCGGCTGCTGCCTGCTCGGCGTCGGTGATGATGTCCTCGACGAGAAGCAGTTTGCGCTTCAAGATATCATGTTCCTTCTCCATGCCCTTCATCACCTTGTACTGGTTAAGGAGGTAGCTGGACGAGTTCTCCATCATAATTTTGACCAGTGGTCCGACCACCATGGTGGCCACCACTGCCGCCATTGGAACACTAAGGATAACACACGCAAGAAGCCAAGAATGGCAGAGAAGCACAAGTTTGAGGAAGACAGTAACGGCAAGAGCAAATAATGTGCCCTTGCTGGTTTGCTTCAGAGAAAATATTGAAGTAAACAATGTGGAGGCAGATGAGGATAGTAAAAGCGAATGCTCAGGCCCAACTAACAACTGACAGCCTTGATTGAAGAAAGCGATGCACGTAGCTGTACTAAACATTGACCCTACAACTCATGAGAATTGTCTGCATGAGAGCAAATAATTGTCGGCAAAAGTTCCTTATGAAAGAACATAGAGGGGTTTCTCCGTTCATGTGAAATGTTCATCTATGTGATTTTTTTTAAACATAGTTACGCGCATCACTTTCTTGATCTATGAAAACTTGAGAAAATGCTGTCTAAGCAAATTAAGTCTCCTAACACTCACGGAAATGTTAACAACTAAGAGATGAGGTCCCAACGAAGACAATCTCTCCGGAAAGAAAAAGGACATTAAAAAAACTACCACATACTCAGTTACAACAAACCAAATAATGATGTCTAAGTATAAATTTTTCTCTGAGCAAAGATACCACCCAACAGATCAAAAAGTGCGTACGCACAAGATTAGTAAGAATTTATTAATAAAGGTCCCAACGAGAAAATCTATCGAAGCACGATATCGTTTAATCAAATTGAGATGCAGGCTAATACACACATAACTGATAAAAAGTTAGAAACATTGACCCTACTGTCCTTGAGAATTGTAGGCTCAGATGGCAGGGAGCCATGGCCTTCATTTTTCTCCTCATCCTCCTCCGTCAATGATGACGATGTGACCTGGCCTTGAGAAAATGATAATGTTCATCTATCATGAGAAAATATATTGATATGTAGTTGTACATCACTTTCTTTAATTTATGAAGAATTGAGAAGAGTTATATCCAATGAAAATAATTCTTGAGGGGCGAGGACTGTGAGAACGACAAGAAAATCATCTCCTAACACTCACGTGACTGTTAACAATAAAAAGATGGGGTCCAACTGAAAATAACCTCTATGGCAAAAAAAAATGAAGGACTGAGAATTTCTTAATGAAGGCCCCAAGGGGAAAAATCTGTCGGGGCCCATTATTATTCAGTGGCAGCAAAAATACTTGTCTCGGTACCTTTTGGATTGATCTGCTTCATGCACCCTGCAATCTTGTTCTTCTCTTCAGATTCAGAATGACGTTTAAGCCGGCTGGAGCTAGCTCTGAAGATTGATGAATCTATTATATCTGGTGCAGTTGGGCCAGCACGGGCGAGCTGGTCATTGTCGCTGTTTGATCTTCTTTAGACCCTATAAACAGCATGCTCTTGCCACTACAAAAAGTTTGTTCAATGTTCACTTAACAGTCAAAGCAATCTTTTCTTTTCGTGAAGTAAGCATAGATGACAATGTAACTAGCTGCTACGTTCTTGATGTGCGATTCTTTAGCTCGTGAATGATGATACTGATACATCGTGATGTTATGCACATTTCTGCTGAAATTCCATACCTGAATCAACATATCTTCAGATGCTTCCCCACTTCAGGTTGGCTGGAACTTTTCGGCACGATTGAGCCATAACGCGGATCTTTTAATTTCTGGTCAATGCAGTTTAATGTGATCTACAGCCGCCTCACCGGGGAGGGCTCGTCCGCGAGAAGATCAATCGGGTGGTGAAGCCGGTGGAGCAGAGCAGGCCAGTTCGCCGTCAAATAATACTTGTCACCACCTGATTAAGACTTAAATCTGAAACCAGCCACTACATACTGTTTGCATTTGTCTGACAGCACCATATATTTCTTTGGACAGAGATGAATGCAATGTACTCATCTCAGTTCAGGGAGGCCCCTGACATCTTCAAGATCGAGGGAACCAACGGCATGCCGAGGTCAGGGTCACCAAGGAGTACAACCGGAATGCCGTCGGTGACCTCTCAATCAGGGTGCTCAGTCTGCCTGCAGGTCTGAAAACCGCACATAGTCTCTCAAACCCATTATCCTCGTATTCAGGAACTCTCGGTGAACATCATATCATTAGAAGTTGAAGTACCAGATCTCTAGTTTTATTTACTTACTTGAAATTTTGAGTGGTTCACGACAACGCAATAATGTACCAAAGTTACTAACCTCACTTCAGATTTTCAGAAACGTGTAGGAAATCTTGCAACACTTGAAAGTTGCTGGTTTTGTGGCAAACATGAAAAGGCATCTTATGAATTTTAGTTGCCATCATCATTCATATTCTTCTCACTTGTTAGATCTTCTGTCCTTGCACAAATCATAGTCAGTATTTACGGGAATCAAAGATAACGCAGTCTATACTCTGATCAAAACCTGAGCAAGTTTACCCAAAACGCATGCTGGCGAAACATACATGCCAAATGCAGGTTTCAACAGGAACAATGTTTAATGTCAGACAAGTATAGCAGATATGGAAAATACAACTCAATTATCAGCTTGATACCTGTTCCACAATCCACAGGTCCTCTAAAATGTGCAAAATAAAAATACATATCAATACTGAAGAACCAAAATCTCAGGTTCCAAGTTTCGGACACATAGCAACCGCGGCTCCACAAATTTGTGGTGCGAATATTGGTTGCAAGTAATGTGCAAAAAGCACCACAAATTTGTAGAAACTAGGCTCCACACACAGTTGGTGTGGACTTTGTCCGCCATCTGGAATGGCAAATAGCGCAGTTTGTTTGGATGACCATCAGAACAGTAGAAACAAAGTGCGGAGCGTGAGGGGAAACCAACAGCTTCAGATACATATGATGGTCAGTAAAAATCGAAAACAGAGCATATTGACCAATAAAAGTGGTGCTTGCCTATACAAGTCCAGAAATAAAACTGGGAAATTGCTACATTATTTTGATAAAACTGACGGTGCCCAGAGCAGAATGTCACCATGCTAGTTAAAAGTAAAACAATAATATAACCGTAGGTAAACATAGGCGGGGAATACGAGTACTTATTATTCAGACAAGATCTTTTTCTGATAACAGAATGATATAGGAGCGCTTTCTGATTACTGATCTCGCAGTTCAACATGGCAACAAGCCAACAACTTCCTGTGGGCGTCTTGTAAGAGAATAGCTCTACTCCAAGTGATCTCTAATACAAATAAGCATCAGATGTTATGATCCCACCAGCTTATTCTTCCAAAAAAGAGGAACAATTAAAGGCTTTCAGTAGTGTAGGCATATCTTTAGATCACAAACCTGCACGACAACTTCCATACTGATATTCTTGTGATTCTGCTCATACCTCTCTAATCTCTACGGATGGCATATTTCCACGTATTTAGTTTCAGCAGCAAAGGCCTTGGCTTATCTGCACAGATTAATCATGTCAAAAACATACACTTAGAGAAACATTATTTAAGAAATGATGGATTTAGGTTAAAGAAACATTTAATTTGCTCCAGTTTTCAGTCGTGCTACTAGTAAGTGATAGAGAAGGCAATTGCTGCGCGCTTACTTCCATAACAATGGGCATCTATGTATTCCCACTGGAGGCTGCCCAGACGTTGCTGCAGGCTTGTAGGGAGTGTCTTCATACCAGGACACGCAAATATGCGAAGTTGTTGGAGAGATGAGTATGCTTGCGGCACATCCGGTAGGGATGACATGGAAATCGCAGTATGAAAGCCCAAGACGCTCCAACGATTTTAGCCCTGCCGAACGACATTCCAGAGATGTCAACCCGCTGCAGTGTTCAATTTCTAGTACCTGGATCACCAAGCAGTACAACCGGATCACCAAGCAGTACAATCGAACAACCTGGATCACCAAGCAGTACAACCGGATCGCCGTCAGCATTATCTCGATCAGGATGCTTGGTCCGCCTTTCAGACCTGAAAACCACACAAATCTGTCTGAAGAAACCCACTGTGATACAACATAAGCATACCTAAGCCCTCTTTAACTCCCTGCTTAATCAGGTTAGATGATGATGATGAGAATACACTACCAGAAAAACTGCGTCTGCCGACGGCCGAATCTATGCCGACGGCCCCCGTCGGCATCGCCGCACCTATGCTGACGGCCGAGGGTGGGTCGGCGGCGTAGAAAAGCCGTCGGCATACATCAATCTATGCCGACGGGGCCGTCGGCATAGACGAGGCCATCGGGACCGCCAGAGATACGCCTACGGGGCCCGTCGGCATAGGATAGGCCGTCGGCATAGGATAGGCCGTCGGCATATCCCGAGCCCACCTCCCCGGTCAGTGCTGACCACTTGACGGCGTTTATCCTATGCCGACGGGAGGTAACAGCGGCCGTCGGCATATCTGTGGCAGAGGGATGCCTACGGCACAGCCGTCGGCATAGGCCCCTCTGCCACGTCAACGATCCGTGTGGCACACCACGTCATCGATCCGTGTGTGCACAGATATGCCGACGGCCGTGCCGTCGGCATATGTTTACTTAATTTTTTATTTTATCTGTGGGAGAGATATGCCTACGGCATAGCCGTCGGCATAGGACCCTTCGCCACGTCATCGATCTGTGTGCCACGCCACGTCATCGGTCCGTGGGACAATCTGCGTGTGTGCACAGATATGCCGACGGCCTTGCCGTCGGCATACGTGTATTTTATTTTATTTTTTTATTTTTACTTTGTTTTGTTATTTTTACTTTATTTTACTTTTTGCTTTTGCATAAGATAATTATGACTTATCTAAAAAAACATACCCAATGGTATATCGATTGCCCCACATTACGAACGTCGCTATTGCCGTGTCACGGAGGGGGGAAACGGTCGACACGGAAGGAATTCTGGTTGGTGGGGG